>NC_091799.1:20100000-20387500 GCF_041296235.1 Equus asinus | reverse complement strand
ACCTAGTGTGTACCCAGTCTGTGACCCTCTGCTGACTTTCCACCAGGCACGTCTGTGGCAGGTGCCAAGATCATCCCCACTCCACAGAGGACAGAGCTGAGGCTGGAGAGGTCGCGGGACTGGTCAAAAGCCACCCAGCTGTACAGCAGCCCAGGGCTGTCGGATCCCATGATTTTATTGGCCTGTGAGGCTGCTACAATTAATACTCCCATTTTTCAGATGAGGAAACTGAGGCTTGTAGCACAAGGCCAATCAGTGGTAGGATTTGAACTGGGGATGTGAATCCAGGTCTACATGAGTGATAAGCCTTTACAGAGTGGGAAACTGAGGCTGAGGACTTGCAGGGGGACGCACAGCTGGGGGTGGAGAGAGGCTGACACTCAGGCCTGAGCTTCTAGAAAGGGAAACAAGTCTGAGAGGAAATGACCACAAATGCCTCCCACCCCCACCCAGACAGGAAGGGAAGGACAATGCCCCAGACAGACTGAAGAAGAGGGCTTCTCACCCCCCAGCCCCCAGACACAGGGGCCCTGGGGCTGACAGGAGGCCATTATCATGAGGTCTCAGGGGTGGGGGCAGCTGAGCAAACAGCAGTCCCCTGGCAACAATACAAAACGGCCATTGAGGAAGGTTGGGGCCTGGGGGGAGGGGTGGGGCTGCTGTGACCAGCCCCTAAGTGGAGGAGGGAGGGGCTGCCTGTAGGGCACCCCAGCCACCAGCCCTCTCAACTTGTTGAGTAAGCTAAGACACTGGCCTGGAGTCACCCAGCCGGTCAGCTCCTATCCCTCTGGCCCGGGATGGAGGACTGGGTGGCACTCCGTGGGGGCCAGTGCGCTGTTCCAGGCACGAGCAGATGGGCCAGGAAGCCACAAGTTGCTTAGAGTCAACCCTGGAGCCCCAGCTCCAGGTGGCTCAGAGCAGCCCTAGCCCAGAGAGGCCTGGCAAGGAGCTCCAGGTCGCACAACAAGTAGAGGCTGCTGGTCTCTCCCTGCCCTGCCAGAGCTGCTCCTGCTTTCTGGCCAGAGCTCTGTTTCCCACCCTACCCGTCTCCCAAACGCCGTCTTCCAGCTGTCACCTTGGAGGGCAGCATGAGGCTGGTCAGATTTCCACAGGGCACGTGGGTGCCAGGCGTGGCGGGGACAGGCGGGAGGACAGGTGGGCAGAGGGGCTGTAGCTGCAGGAGGCTCCAGTCGTGATGGGACACCACACAGCTGCTCCGCACCTGCTCCGGGCTGCCGGAGGGGGCTGGGCCGGGCCCTGCGGGGTTGACCAGCCCCGGGCATGCACCCTGACTCCGCCACTGGAGCTGGCCGGTAATCCTGGTGTTGAGTCTCTTGCCTCCCAGGCCCTCGATTTCCCCGTCTGCACACGTACCCACCTGATATAATGTGGTGCGCATCGCATGGGCCTGCTGGCACTGTGACGCTTGGGTTATTATTATTATTATTGCCTCCTGGTGGCCCAAGAAGAAAAGGTCAGGAGGCCAGAGGACCTCCGCGCAGAGCCCTGGCGGGCCCCTGACCCACGGATGCAGTTCCTCTCCGCAGTCGGCGCTGGCCTCCGGAAGCCCAGTCTGACCACCCCCTTGTGCCAGCTGAAAACCTTCCACCGCCACCACTGCTCACCCGCTGCTGTGGCAGCTCAGTCCGTGCATGTTGGGAAATCAGAGTCATTCTGGCTGGAGCAGGGCCAGGGGCCCGGAATTGCACCCCGGGGTCTCCTCCTCCCGACCTTTCACCCCTCAAGGAGCTCCAAGGTTCCTTCTTCACCCTCCAGGGTCCATGAGCCCCACTGCCCAGAGAGTGTGAGCCAAACCCCTCAGCCTGGCATTGGAGGCCTCTGTTTCCTGCACTCTCCTCAGCTTCCCATTCTCATTCTCGTTTCCCATGGATGTCCCCCCGGCTGGCCCAGTGCCCCCCACAGCCCATTCCTGCTCCCAGAGCTTCTTCTGTTTTGTGTCTGGCAGACACCTTTTTTTTTTTTAAGATTTTATTTTTTTCCTTTTTCTCCCCAAAGCCCCCCGGTACATAGTTGTATATTCTTAGTTGTGGGTCCTCCTAGTTGTGGCATGTGGGATGCCGCCCCAGGGTGACTCGATGAGTGGTGCCATGTCCGCGCCCAGGATTCGAACTGACAAAACACTGGGCTGCCTGCAGCAGAGCGCGCAAACCTAACCACTCGGCCACGGGGTCGGCCCCGACACCTTCTTTTTTTTAAAGATTTTATTTTTCCTTTTTCTCCCAAAGACCCCCGGTACATAGTTGTATATTTTTAGTTGTGGGTCCTTCTAGTTGTGGCATGTGGGATGCCACCTCAGCGTGGCTTGACAAGTGGTGCCATGTCCACGCCCAGGATTCGAACTGGCAAAACCCCTGGGCCGCCGAAGCGGAGCACGAGAACTTAACTACAGAGGCCTAGAAGCCCACAGGCTTCTTCCAGAAGACCTCCCTGACTGCCCCAAGGGGGCCGTTCCTCCTCCCTGAGCTCCGGGGCCTGGCAGAGCTCGGGTGGCAGGCCCAGAAGGGTCAAGGGGCAGGATTGGGCAAGAATGGGAGGGATCTAGGTGGGACGAAGGCAATGGGCGTGTAGGACAGAAGGAAACAAAGAAAGAAGGAAGGACAGGGGAAGGAAGAGGAGGGCAGAGGCTGGAGTGGGGTCTGGCGGCACGCCCATCCCTTTCATCCCCCACCCGCCTTAGGCCAAGCCCATTGCTCCAGTGGGGAGAAGATTCCAGAAGCCCCATTCCAAGGCCCAAGGTGGCCCATCAGCCCAGGGGACCAGCAGACAGGGGATTGGAGCCACCGCTCATCCTGGGCTCTTCTCCTTCAGTCCTCTGGGTAGAGTGTCAGGCCTGGGCTGGTCCAGGTCCCACCTGGAGCCACACCTGTTGGACTCAAAGAGGTAGACAGGGCTAGTCCATCTCGGTGAGCAGTGTTGTGGCCGTGGCTGTCTTGCTGACGCTGTTTGGTCGGCCAGCCTGGGTGCTGGGGGTTCCACCTCCCAGGGCTCCTCTCCCAGGGGATTTGCCCTCCTGGGCTACCTCCCAGAGTAAGGTCAGGTCCTCCCAAATCCCCAGGAGGTGGGGGTAGGGCCACCAGATGCCCACCTTGGTCTGCTGCCTTCACAGATGCCCCAGAGCCTGGGCGAGGCTTCACCCTTCTCCCCCATCCTTCTTCCCTGGAACCAGGACGGACACACGGGGACCAAGGATCTGGGTGCCAGCTTCATCTGGAGCCTCTGTGCAGGGCTCAGGGGAGGCTGAACCCAGCCGGGGGGATGGGCGTCCGGGGGGGCTTGGGCAAGTGTCTCAAGGCCTCGCCAGGTATCTGGTTCTGAGCAGACGAATACTGCCTGCCCTCCCCGGCACCCATGCCAGCCACTGTGGTTCAATACCCACTGAGCACTTCCTTATGCCCCGGAGAGGCCCTGGCGCCGTGGAGAGGGCAGTGCGGGCTGGTGGAAACCGCTCACACAGGGCTGACTTCAGACATCTGGGGCTTGAGCTCCAGCTCGGTCTCTTTCTCACGCTAATGCTAAGGCTAAGGCCTGGGACAAACTGAACCTCAGTTTCCCCATCGGTGAAATGGAGGTGGAGCCTCCCACCAGGCAGGGTCACTGTGAAAAACTCAGTTGACACGAGGGAAACGGAAGCCGTCCCCACGGGAGCTTATATAATAAATATAACGTGGCCACCGATCCATTCATTCATGTATTCATTCGGAAGCATTTTCCAGACCTCCTCTGGGCCCAGCCCAAGCACAGTGGTGAATCATTGACTGGCAGTCAGCTTGGCCCGGCAGAAAAGGACCCAAACTTAGGACTCAGGCCTGGCATCCATTCTGGCTCTACTGTCCACGAATCACGTGGTCTTGGTTAAGTCACGACCCCCTCTGGCCCACGTGTCGTCACCTGCGAAAGATGGCAACCACAGTCCCCTCGGAAGATTGACTGAGCTCAGGCACCCCAAGCAGGCCCTTACATGCTGGGCATTTCACTTCCTTCTTCTCCTTCTCTGATTTTTGCTGGGACTAGTTTCTTTTGGATGCAAGGAGCGGGCAATGGGTGGGGCTTGACCCAAGGCTGCAAGTTGGGGAGACAGACGGGGTGACGGAGGCATGAAGGAGCACGGTCGCACAGGAGTCATTGGGCCATTCCCCGGGTACCTGTTACATGCCAGACCCCAGGCAGATGCTGTTTACTTGGTCGCCTAGAACTGGGTAACGCCTCCCTTCTCAGAGCCCCTGGGACCAAGCACCACTGTTTCCACCTTACAGAGGGAAAACCCGGTTCAAAGGAGGAGTTGGTAGAAGGACACCACGTCCCAGGCTGCTCAGAGCCACCCCTTTAAGGAGGGAGGCTCGAGGCACGGGAGCGAGCCGACACGTGTGTCTTCTTTCCTAGCCTTCTATATATACACATATATTTTTTGCAGCGGGCATGTAATTTAAAACATTTTTTAAATTAAAAACATTGGTTTGTGTGCTAGGAATAGAGCTGTGTAGAAATGTGACAGGGCCCAGAAGTGGCACAGAGAAGTCAGACAGACCCAGGTTCCATCCCTGGACGGTCCCTTCCATCTCTGTGGCAGCCCCAGGGGCATGGTGGGGCCAAGCGTCCCCTGTCATAAGACACAGGCCTCACCTGAAGGGTAACAGTGGCCACAACACCGGGAGCTTGGGACAACGGTTGATAGTCCCTCTGTCCTCAGACTGTTCTTTAACACGGTTGTGTCCAGGACATTTTAAGAATTTAAAAAATTAAATAAATGAAATACCATAAAAGTCTCCTCTGGCTGGCTGTGGCCCTGCCCCGGCAAGCCAGAGGGGCCTGTCACAGAGGCCATGCCCCCTGCCCCCCTCATTCCGGCCCAATCTAGTCCTGGCATCAGGAGCGTGGGTGTTCAGAGGTCCGGCCTCTGAGATTTCTCCTCTTCTGTCGGAGTCACCGGCCCATGGGAGAGGCCGAGGGGCCTGCGGTGACAGTCCATGAACCAAGATTTCAGATGGCAGGCGCCCAGCCAGGCTGGGGAGGGTGGGCACCGTCAGGCCCCCTGAGCTTCTCGGGTTCCTTCTGGCATCCGGGTCACTTTGCTACCCAAACAGAAACACCCTCTTAGAAAAAAACATGCTAAAAATATAAGGTAAAGAAAGAAGACCAAGTTTCTAGGTCTAGCAAATTGTACCCCAAAAGAGCCAGAACGCAAGGTGGGGACTCTGACACCGCAGAGAAAGGCCCAGAGGCCAGAAGGCAGGAGAGAAGAAAGCACCATCGTCCCACTTTTCTAGAAAGGGGGAATCCAGCCATCATGGACTAGTTAGCCTGGCACTGATTGCCAAGCAAGTTCTGGACGACTAGTCAGCAGGGATCAGAGGTGCTCAGAAAAGGACGCGGTGACCAGAAATGCCAACGAGGGCCACTGGGAATGGAAACAAGTCCCTCCTGCCTGCCTCCTTCAACAACAGGGCAACGCCGCCAATCCAGGTTCACTTCCCGGGGTTTCTGTAGACTTGGGGGTGCGTCTCCCTCTCTTTGGGGTGCAGCGGAAACACGTGGACCACATACACCACCACTTCAGGAACGCAGCTGACCCGCAGCGCGCTTGCTGTGGCCACACGCCACTCCAAGCACTGGGCACGTATCCATTCAACCCTCAAAGTAAACCCTACGAGGTGGGTGTTAATCATTATGCTCACTGTAGACATGAGGAAAAGGAAGCACAGAACAGTTAGGTAACTCGCCCGAGGTCACAGCGGGCGGGTGCTGGAGCCAGTTCAGAACGCGACTCTCTGACTCCTGAGCCGACAGGTGCACCGCTGATTTTAAACCGACCTAGAGATCTCAGATTGATTAGCAAAGCCCGGATCTTGCCAGGACTGCCAATCAAGACGCCCCGCCCCCCCAGCCGAGGAATGGGTGCGTGGCCCCGGCTGGGCCAATCCTATGCTCTTCAAGGAACCGTCTAGGCTTCGCCCTGGATTCTCAGCCCTGCTTCCGGTCTTTCCCATCTTTGATCTCCCCAGCCCCTTCCCATATGGCCCCTTTTGGCCATCCATGGTTTCTGTTGTTTGCAACCAGAGAGCCCTGCTTGAGATAGGAACTCATGGCTCTCCTCCCCACCCAGATCTGCTCCTAAGGGAGTGGGCCCTCGCCCACCCCACGGTCAGTCCATGATCCTCCTGAGTGTGGATGGGTGCAAAAAAAAGTGGGAATCACTGGAGATCTCTAGTGATAGACCACAGGGCTCTGTCCTTACCCTTATCCCATTGATCATCATTTTCACAGTTTGGATTTAGAACACATTAGCCCTGCTCATAAAATTCGCAGCTGCTACAGTGACAGAATTAATGCTTTGTGCAATTGAAGCCAGACTTACAATGCTTTTAAGACTAGATGGCTGGATGGGATCCAAGAAGATGACATTTAACCAGGCGAATGTAAGGTCTTGCGTGTGTTTCCGAAGAATCCATTGTGCGAGTACCAGATAGGGGAGGGTGGGTTGGCTGGACAGCAGTTCATGGGAAAAAGCTCTCACTGCAAATTCAGTGAGTCACCAGAGTAATGTAGCTGTTGAGAACACAAATGCCTCTAGTGATGCAGGCTGCATTACTGGAGACTGAGCGTCTAGAAAACTGGAGATGACAGTGCCTTTCAACTTGGAACCTGCCAGTCCAAACGGAGAGGCTGTTTCCAGTTCTGGTCTGCACACTTTAGGAGGGACAGTGACAATTACAGTGCGTTCCAGTAAGGGAGGCCCCTGTTGTGGGGAAACCACTGAGACTGGAGGGCGTTGATCACCCTCGGGGAGCTAGGACCCCTGTGTGCTGTTACTGCAGGGGAGTCCCAGAGCAGAGGCCTCAGAGGCAATAATATTAGGGGACCAGCTGTGGAAAGTAGAGATGTTTCAGGCAGAGCCCTTTGGGCGGCAAGTAACCAAAACCATCCCAGAGCTCACACAGTGGAAAAGGAGTTGACTCCAAGGAAGCAGGTGTGTTTCCGGAGGGCAGCCTGGGGCCCGGAGCCGGGCGCTGGGGAGCTTGCAGGAACCAGGCCCCTGCCTCTCTGGCTCTCTCCTCCCGGCTGGCTCTCTTGCTACAGAACAGCTTTCTCCGCTTCCTGGGGCACCATCGGAAAGCGCATCCTAGCCCTAGCACTGTGTAACCCGCTAAACGGCTCAGGACTGGGGGTGGTGGGGACAAGCAATGGGGGAGGGCTTGGGGAAGCTGGAGGGGGACAGGAGAGGTGGGCAGGGGCCAGAGAGGCGGAGCCGGTTATTTAAGAAGAATCTGAGAATCACCTGACTGCCCACTACCAAGCTTTGAGCAGAATATCACCAGGAACAAGTACTCTTCAAGACCCTGTGTGTCCCCTCTGTTACTCTCCCCATGGTTAACCACTCCGGTGACTGGAGAGTTTCTCATCCCTTGCTTTTCTTCATGGTTTCAGTACATGTGGATGTATGCCTGAGAAGTGGAGGGTTGCCCTTGGCAGGTCTTGATTTTTTTTTTTTTTTTGGTGTGGAAGATTGTCTCTGAGCTAACACATGTGCCAATTTTCCTCTATTTTGTATGTGGGACGCTGCCACAGCATGGCTTGATGAATGGTGTGTAGGTCTGTGCCTGGGATCTGAACCTGCGAATACTGGGCCACTGAGGTAGAGCACGTGAACTTAACCACTACGCCAGTAGGCTGGCCCCAAGTCTTGACTTTCGTAGGAGGGGCATGGTGCCTATAGCATCTTCTGCCACATTGCTTTTCTGCAGAGTGTGTCTGGATGTTTGCCTGCTGATGTGTGGAGCTGTAGTTTGTTGATTTCCCTGGCTGTGTACCTTTCGTTGTCTGACTCTGCAATCATTTATTTCTGCAGCCTTAGACTAGTAATTTGGATTGTTTCCAGCCTTTTGGAACTGCAAACAGCGCTGGAGGTGGCCCTGGGAGGGGAATTGCGAGGACACAGGCTGGGTCCATCCTCCACCCTGTTAGACGGGGTGAGGCAGATTCTGACCCACCCAGGACTTTGCAACATTAGGAGTTTCCGAGGATGGGATGGGCCGTCCTATGGGATAGTGAGGTCCCATGCACAGAGGTGAAGTGTGCGTGGGGTGGGGGGCAGAGGCTCATACCCCAACCTCCCAAACTATATTGAAAGAAAGTCCGGTGCAAGGAATGAGCTGGGGGCTGGCAGGTTATCGGACATGGGTTTGCATCTGAGCTCTACTACCTTCTAGCTGTGTGACCTTGTGCAAGTCATTTTCCTCTCTGAGTCTCCAGTTTTCTCTTTAAAATGGTTGTGTACCCAGGGCAGTTTCAGAGGGAACCACGGAGCCTGGAAGGGCAGGTACTTTGGGGAAATGAAGAGAGGCAAGGCTGGTCCCAGGGCTGTGGGTCCCCTTCAGGGCATGGGGTGTGAGTGGAAGGGCCAGCATGGGCCTCCTCCCCAGACTGTCTGGGCTGGGGCAGAGAGAATGCAGCAGGCTCCCTGAGAGGGAAGAGACCATCAGGGGTGGAAAATGGCTCCCCAGGACCCTCTTGGGGAGGCTAGAATCTGGGTCCCCCAATCCCATGGGCAGAGCTGGAGCCAGTGAAATACTTGTGCTGCCACGCCCCTAATCCCCAGGCCTGCACTACATCGTGACATCTCCCTGGGCGGTGAGCCCCTCGGGTGAGCCTGGCAAAGGGCATTCGGAGCCTAGTGTCTGGGTTTTAAGTTAAAGGGACAAAGGTGGATGTCACAGCCTCCCCCGACTTCTCTGAGCACCTACGGGCACCATCTCACCGACTCCTCACGAGGCAGCCACTGTGAGTGCCCTATTTTACAGATGAGGAAACTGAGATACTGGGTGATCGGGGCAGCCTGCCCAACGTCACAGAGCTGGGAGTGGGCAGACCCCAGGTCTGACCCAGGCCTGTGGCTCTACCGCCCCACCTCTGGGACAGGAGCACTGACTTGGTCTGGGGTGTGGGCAAGGGAAGGCCGCCCAGGGCAAGTGCTATTCGGGCTAGATCCGAAGGTGAGTGCCAGGCCAGGAGGGTGGGAACCCCTGTGCACAGGCCCAGGGTGGGGCTGAAGACGGAGGGATGGAAGAGAGGGCCCTTGTGGCTGAGTTCAGGGAGCAAGGTAGGGGCGGGAGACAGGGGCAGGCTGAAGCTGGAGAGGTGGACATGATGCTCAGCTGCTGATGCCCCTGGAAGTCATGGTGAGTGGTTCCAACCACAGACTCCTGGGTCAAGCAGAACAGTTTTAAACCCCAGCTGCACCCCTACCAGCCGAGTGGCCACGGGGCCTGGTGGACAAGTTCTCTCCAGAGAGTTTTGAGAGTGATGGGCTGGGCTGGGGAAGGTGGGCCTGGGCCCTCCAGGTAGAGCAGGAGGAACCAGGTAGCTGGGGAAGTGCCACACTGCGTGTGGGTGGGGTGCCTGAGGGGAGGGGAGAGGGCCTGGGGAGGCAGCGGTGGGGGAGCTGCATCTGGGACCCAGGTCTGCGCGTGGGGGTGATCTTATAGGCCCCATTCAGAGGGTCCCCGAGGAGCCAATTCAGTGACCTGGACCCTCTGGGAGTTAGGGTGGGGGTGGGGCTGCCTCAAAGCCACCATTGTCACCCCCTCACCCGCCTGACTGTCTGGGACCTAAAATAGAGCAGGAGCACAGCGGATCTCGTGAGAAGAGTTTCTGGCAGAGAGGTCTGGGGGGAGGGGTGTGAGTCACGCCTGGGAACCCTCAAGTTTGAGGCTCCCAAAGCTCAGCTGCCCCACCCCCGCCCCGGGGAGCCTGGAATCCACTCAACAGTCCGGATGAAGGTGTCTTGGTCCCACCCGTGTGCCGCTGTGGGGAGGGGCCTGGGTCCTGGCTCCGCCTCTGCCTTGGAGGTGCTGGGGGACTGGCCAAATCTGCCCCCTCAGGGCCTCAGTTTCCCAGGTGTACCAGGAGTCAGGAACCTCGACGTCTGCTGCGAGGCCCCTGCAATTCATGGCGGGTGGTCCTAAGATAGGCCCCCAGAGTCAGCAGACAGGGGATCAAGTCCCAATTCCATCCTTATAGGCTGAGTGACCTTGGGCAAGTCCACCCACCTCATGGGGCCTGTTTCCTCATCTGTGAAATGGGCATTGAAACCAAGTCCTGTCCTTTCTCTGTTTCAGCTTGAACTACCCAACAAGGGTCTTGACAGCTGCGGGGGTCTCCCTCCACAGCCTCCCATCCTCAGGTGGCACCCTCTGTGCTGCCAGGAATGTTAACAACAGCGACCCCACTTTTTAAGGCCCTGGGCTGTACACACACTACCTCTGGCTCCTCACATTCTGCAGGGCATGAAGTGGGTGTCCTTTCCAACCCTCTCCGTGGGAGCTTCAGCCTCAGCACTGGCCACTCCTGGAGGAAAGGGGTCTTGGGTCCAGCGTGGGCGCTCCTGGGCACCTACCATCTGTCAGGCCCTGAGCTTGGCTCAAGCCTGGAGTCCTGGGGGCGCAGGGATGATCCTCCCCATCGTGTAGATGGGGAAACAGGCTCCTCTCAAAGGGGTCTGTGGGCCCTTTGAAACGGGTAGGCACGGTGCACCGCTCGGTGCAGGGGAGAGGCGGGCGCGATGCGTAGGGCTGGGGTGCCCTCTAGCGGCCGCCCTGCGCACCATCTTGCCCCGCGGCCGGAGCTGCCCGGGATCAGGCGGCAGCGGCCCCGAGGGGAAGTCCCTTCTCCGAGCCCCCAGCGGTCCTGCCTGCTGCGGCCTCACCTCCCCGGGCTGAGAACTGTCTCCCAGTCTCTCTCTCCTTGTGGCTTCCCAGAGACCCCACAGCGGCTGCGCGTCCCGCCCCGATTGCCATGGAAACCTCTTGTACACAGTTCCCTCTTCCCCTCCTCCCTGTCCTAAGTGGGGGTCCGCGGGTCGGACCGGCGCCTGCCCAGGAGGAAGTCCCCCGGGCCGGGCGGCCGCGGGCCCATGAACAGCCGGGCCCCAGGGACGCTGGCCGTGGGGAGAGTGAAATTCTTCAGCCGGCACCGCGGGGAGGTGAGGCCCACGCGGGCTCTGCCCGGACTCAGCGCCTGGCTTTGGGTCTAGAGTGGTTCCTGGTTCTGCATGGTAGGAGCTCCAGAGTGTTCTCTGGGCTGCAGCTCCAGAATGGGCTCCAGGTTCTAAGCTCTGGTTCCAGAGAGCGCTCAAACTCCTGGCGGACTTGTGTTCTGTGGACTCCGGCTTTAGAGTGAACTCAGGGCTTAGAGTAGATTTCGAACTCCCAGTTCTGGGCTCCAGTTCTAGAGTGGGCTCTCGGCTCTGGGGTGCCCGTCTCTGGTTCTAGAGAAGGCTCCAGCCTCTGCCTCCAGGGAGGGCTCCGAACGTCAGGCTCAGATTACACGGGGCTCCAGAGAGGGCTCCAAGCTCTCGGCTCTGACTCGAGTGGGTCCTGGGTTCTGGGCTCTGGTTGGAGAGCGAGGCCGAGGTCCGAGCTCCAGCCCCAGGATCCTGGGGCAGTGTTTCCGGCTGGGATGGGACTACTTTTGTGCTCTCCTTCCAGGTCAACTCCTCCGCCTTCTCTCCCGACGGCCAGACGCTGCTCACAGCCTCCGAAGATGGCTGTGTGTATGGCTGGGAGACCCAGAGTGGGCGGCTGCTGTGGAGGCTGGGTGGCCACACAGGTGGGGCTCCTCAGCCTGGATGGGGAGACTGAGGCCCATGGGCCTGTCCTGGCATTCTGTAGGGCCTGCCTCTGATGTTGGAGCTGGGCATCCAGGCCAGACAGCCTGGGCAGGGCTGGGGCCGAAGGGCAAGGAGCTGGGACCTGGTCCCTGGACTCACAGAGCTGGACTCAGATCCTACTTTTGAAAAAAGTGTTTAAAATAAAAATATATATAATATTCATCGTCTTAACCATTTTTGAAGGGCACGGTTCAGTAGTAAGTGCCTTCACATTGCTGTGCAGCTGGGCTCCAGAACTCTTTGCATGTTGCAAAACTGAAACTCTATACCCGTTAAACTCCCCATTCCTCTTCCCCCAGCCCCTGGCAGCCACCACTCTGCTTTCCGTCTCCATGAATTTCGCCACTCTAAGCACCTGCAGAGGTGGAATCATACAGAATTTCCTTTTGTAGCTGGTTCATTTCACTTAGCGTAATATGTCCTTAAGGTTCATCTATGTTTTACCCACTTCTTTGTGATCACAGTCAGGTCCCCTCTCTGAGCCTCTATTTCCACCTCTGTAGAATGGGGATGGGTAAGCAGCTGCTCCGCTGTCGGATGAGAGAATGCACGTAAAGTGCCTAGCACCCAATAAGGACTCGGTAGTTGTAATTATTAATTAAGGCGACACGAAAGAAAGTCTGGTGATTACAGGACAGATTAATTAGTGCTGTAATAGGGCAAGTTCAGGGGCTTGGGGGCTGGAAGCAGGCAATGAACCGAGGCCGGGCTGTCAAGTTTCTGGGAGGCACCTGCATTTGATTTGGGTATTGATTTTCCAAATGGGCAAATTGAGGTTCGCTGTTCCAGGCTGAGGCAGGAGGCCCGGGAATTTCAGGTGGCTGGAGGATGAGGGTTGGATGGGAGTGAGGAGAGGGGAGGTAGGTGATGAGGCTGGAGAAATTAGCAGGGTCAGACTTCAAGGGCCAGAGGGAGAGGGCGGGGCCCTGTGCCTGACCACACTGCCTGCCCCAGGCCCCGTGAAGTTCTGCCGCTTCTCTCCTGATGGCCGCCTCTTTGCCAGCACCTCCTGTGACTGCACCATCCGCCTGTGGGATGTGGCAGAAGCCAAGTGTCTGCAGGTCCTAAAGGGTGAGTGGACTGGGTGGAACTGAGAGCCAAGCAGCCAGGCCTGGGTTTCCTTTGGGACCTTGCTGTGTCCTTGTCTCCTCCTGGATCTGGTGCCTGCAGGTCACCAGCGGAGTGTGGAGACGGTCAGCTTCAGCCCTGACTCGAAGCAGCTGGCATCGGGTGGCTGGGACAAGCGGGTGATGCTCTGGGAGGTGCAGGTATGTGGAGGGGCAGCCCAGTGAGGCCTGGGATCCAGAGGAGACACACCCCCTCCACCCTGGCCCCAGAAAGGTTGTCCCATCTTCCCCACTGCCATGCCCACACCTGGCGTCCAAGACCCCTTTGCTTCTGGCATGCAGCTACCTCCCCGGGCCTCCCCCTACACACCAGCCCTTGTCCCTCAAGACCTCTGCCCATGAGGCTCCCCATGCCTCATGCCTGGGCTGCCCTCCTCTCCTTGAGGCCCAGGAAGCCCCCCAGACCCTGTGTTGTGTCACATTACCCAGGCAGCCCCACAGGGAGGGCCTGGGTCTGACTCATCTGAGGCCTAGGTCCCGGCGAGGCTTCGGGCTGCCCTCTGCAGCAGCTCAGGGCTCTCTCCTCTAGTCTGGCCACGTGCTTCGCCACTTAGCAGGGCACCGAGACTCCGTCCAGAGCAGTGAATTCGCACCCAGCTCAGACTGCCTGGTGAGCCACCCCACCTCTGCCTGGGCCCCCCTAAGTTGATGAGGGAAGCTGTGATCCACACCCATTTTCCCACTGGGGCTCAACAATGGTTAGAATTGGGTGCCTCTGCTCTTCTGACCCTGGCCAACCTAGGCACGAGGGTGGGCATGGGCCAGCTGGTCCACGCTCATGGCAGCTGTCTGCAGGCCACTGGCTCCTGGGACGCCACCATACGCATCTGGGACCTGCGGACGGGGACCCCAGAGGTCTACCAGGAGCTGGAGGGCCACAGTGGCAACATCAGCTGCCTGTGCTACTCAGCGTCTGGCCTCCTGGTAAGCTGGCTGCAAGACCCTTGGAGGGTCACAGGCCATTTTGGGGCTCAGTGAGCATGCAGGCCCCAAAACATGGGCTGAGAACTGTCTGCTGTCCAGGCATCTGGCTCCTGGGACAAGACCATCCACATCTGGAAGTCCTCGACCAGAAGCCTGCTCCTCCAGCTCAAGGGCCACGTCACCTGGGTGAAGAGCATAACCTTCTCCCCTGATGGGCTGCAGCTGGCCAGCGCTGGCTACTCGCGCATGGTAAGCCCTTCCCACCAGGCTGCTCCTCTGGCAAACTCCGACCCCCCATCCTCCCTCAGCACTCCATGTCCAGAAACGCCCACATCCCTGTATGCCCTTAAATAAGACGGTGCCAAAAGCAGGAGCCAGACTTCTGTACCTAGTGTGTGGCATTAGGGCCTGGGCTGGCCCAGATGTTACGGGCATTGACATTCCTGTGACTCAAATAGTTTCAGGGAAAGGAAATGGGGACTGCACCGAACCCTGACACAAGATACTACGCTGGGCATTTTAAATACAACTCAAGACAACGGCACCCAGACCAAGAATTTAAGGTGTTGGCTACGACTGACCCCATGGTGACTGCAGAGGCCAGACTTGCTTGGTGAGGCCTCCCTCCCTTTCTGCTTGTTTTGATTTCCAGGTCAAAGTCTGGGACTGCAACACGGGAAAGTGCATGGAGACGCTGAAGGTGAGGCCTGTGGCTGAGGCACCCAAAGGTGCGTGGGCGGACCTGGCAGGGGAGGCCGGGGTGGACAGGACTCACTGCCAGAGCCCAAGGCCGTGCTGTTGGCAGGGAGTCCTGGACGTGGCCCATGCCTGCACCTTCACCCCAGATGGGAGGCTCTTAGTGTGTGGAGCTGCAGATCAGGCAAGACGCCAAGTCCACCGCAGTCAAATCACCCAGGCTCTCTTGAAGATGACACCACCTCGGATGGCTCCTGGACCTCATGCCCTGCGTCTCCCTGCCCAAGGCGCAAGGGGCCCGGTGGAATGAACCTGGGAAAGGACAGTCAGGCAGCCCTCCACCACAGGCCCAAAGTCACCACCACAGGGCACCCAATGATCACTGTGGTCAGAACCGTGCGGGCCCCAGACCAGGGCGGCTGACGCTGCGCAGGCATGCTGACATCCACCCGGCACCTGGTAACCATGACCAGGGCCACGCCAGCCCCTCTCCAGCCCGGTTAGTTGAGACACCGCAAACACAAAGCACCACCAGCCAGTTTGTGTGTTTTATTGAGGCGGCGACTCTCAGGCCTTGACCGCGTACTTCCGCAGGGGGTACAGCCGCTCCTTCCGCTGCTGCTTCTTGGTCTTCAGGCCCTCTTCGTGCTTGTTGAGCCGGCGGCGCATGGCACGTGTTTTCTTGGGCCGCAGATCCAGGGGCTTGTACTTCTTGCCCTGGGTGATGGAGAGCAGGAGACTGAGGGCCAGGGTTTAGGAGCTACTGCAGTAGCCGAGAGAGCCCAAGAGGCTGGAACTAATAAGGCTCTGCGAGGGCGCTGGGAGTGACTGAGGGAGGGGCGTAACTGGGGTGGGCAGAGCTGTGACAAACAGCCCAGTAGGGGACTGTTCAACACGGGACTAGAGACGCAGAGATGTCAGCAGTGCACTTTGCTTACTAGCTCACTTCATTTCCCCCAGTTCAAGTCGGGGGGATTGTCCCCATTTCCTTTAAGTCTGTGGACTCGGTGGGCTGAGGTGTGAGAGAAGTTGCTGAAATCTCAGTGAAGCTCTGGCTGAACTGGCCATGCGCCCCCTCCTCCATGCTCTTTCCGCCTGACTGATCCCCAGCCATGGAGTCAATGTCACACCCCAACCCAGTGAGGGGTATGTGGCACCCACCAAGTCCTGGGGCCAGTTACGGTTCTCTTAAGTTATATAAGAGAGTGTGTGGGGCTTAAGCTGGTGCTTGATGAACTTGAAGGGTCTGTCAGGTACTGTTCCCTGTGATAACATCCCCACTTAATCCATGAGTCTCAGAGGGGAGATCTGGCATGGCCAGTGTCACCCCACTATGAGGGGCACAACCCCCTTCCCACCACTCCATCATCTCACCATCCTGGCTCCCACTCCCCTCCTCCCGCTCATTCCCACCACGCTTGCTCCCCAGGGAGCAGCTCTACCCTAGGGCAGCTCTCATGCCCTCTCCTTCCTGTGCTCTGCAAAGGTCCCCTGGGCCCTGCTCAAGGAGCGCCAGCCTGGGGGCAAGACTGAACAGCTAACAGCGGCCCACTGGTGGGGAGCAGGAGAGAAAGGTAAGTTTCACCTCCCAACTGGCAACGGCCCTAAGAGCAGGCAACACGGATGCCAGTTGAAAGCAGGGAAGACGGAGCCTGCACACAAGTCCTGCAGAAAGGCAGCTCCGGCCCCTTCAGGCTGCCCACCGCCCAGAGGGGTGGGCACATGGCAGGCATGTGTGAGGCGAGTGGGGTTCGGGGGAAACAGCCTGGAACAGAGAAAGGCTAAGCGGGAGCCGAGGGCCAGCTCTGGAGGAACAGTGGAAGCACGGGTCTGCCGCCCACGTTCCTCCTGGGACAGGGTAGGGCCTCGTCCGTTTCACGTTTACTAAGCCCCTTAGAGCTCTGCTGTCCAGAGTGACCACTAGCCAACATGCTGTTCCCTATAAAATTCAGGCCTTCCGTCACCAGAGCCACGCCAGGTGCGCCACAGCGCACAGCCAGGTTACTGCATTGGCTGGCACAGACAGAACGCTCCCAGTGCTCAGTGTGCTGGCCGTGCTGAGGCAGCGCCCTCGCCTCTACCCTGACCGAGCGCTGCCTGTTCCTCCTGGCCACCTCTGCGTACATGGTCCCCTCAGCCCGATGAGCGCTTCAGACCCAATGCTCAGAAAGACACTCCCATGCACAAATGTGTGCAGATCCAGGGGTGGCAGTTCCCTGCCCCGTGCTAGCGTCTCCTGGGCAGCCCACCCAGGCACATGACCGATGGCTTTTTTGACGTGTCAAAGCCAGTTATTCAAACCTAACCCGGATGTTGATGCGAAGCCATTTTGCAGATGTAATTAAAGCCTCCAATCAGCTGACTTTAATGAAGGGAGATGAGCCTGGGTCACTTGGGGGGGGGGGTCGGGGGGCGGTCCAGTCAGTAGCAAGGCCTTTAGGACAGGGCTGAGGCCTTCCTGAAGAAACCCCACTGCGGACAGCAGCGCCACCCCGGGCGAGGAGTCCAGCCTGCCCAACGTGGTCTCTTCCGACAGCCAGGCTGACTCTGGGCTTCCTACCCCCACAACCACAAGCCAATTCCTTCCAACCAATCAAACACCTGTGTGCACACACGCATGTCAAGTCTCCTATTGGTTCTGCTTCTCTGTTTGAACCCTGATAACACCAATCTTAAGACGACCAGAAAATGGTTTGTAAAAAACCTAGGCTGAGGTCCCAGACACCTGCGGAAGTCTCCCAGCAGCGCTCCATCCACTCCTCCCCAGGACATGGTTGGAACCCAGGTCAAATCACTCCACTAATTGTAGGTGACTCTGGGCAACTTACACTCTAAGCCCTGAGATGCTTATCTGAAAGCTGAGGCTGGGCAGTAACCGACACAGTGCTCATAAGACAATCAGAACATTAAACAGGTGATCCTCATCGACTGCCCAAGCTCACTCAGGTGGTGAGCCGGATTCAAAGCCCAAGTCTCCAGCCAGACTGCCCCACACCGTGGATTTCTGACAACTGCAGCCCTGAGGAGCGGCAGTGTGTGCTGCCCAACGCCGGTACAAGATGCTGGTAAGAGGACAAAGCCATCGACAAACTGGGAAGGCTCTGGAAAGCCCAGCTATGTCTGGGCAAGCCCTGTGCCATGCACTCCAGCAGGAGCAGCTCTCCACACTGCCCCTCTGGCCAAGGGAGGGCCGGAACTTTGCTCCCTGAAGCCAAGCACCACCCCCAGACTCACCTTGTAGAATTTCCTGAGGTTCTCTTTCTGAGTCTGGTTAATGACGGTGAGAACACGGGCAATGGATTTGCGAACAACTCGGCTAAAAAAGAGAGACATCAGTGAAGATGGGGAAGACACACAGCCCTCCCCAAGGTATCTCCTTCAGGGCCCCACCCACATGCCACAGGGCAGGGGCATTCCCCAGCAGCCCATCCAATCACCCAGGAGACAAATGGTCTGGGGGTGGGGCCTGAGACTATAGGAGATGGGCCCCCAGGAGTGGGGACAAGGAAAGGCTGGAGTGTCCAGTGCTTTTGAGGAGCTGTGAAGTGTTCATCAAGGAGGCTTAAAGAGGACAGGTGGGGCAGATCAGGAAGGATCTTCCATCCCAGGCCATGAGGGCTATGAAGACCTAACCAACGTCGATCTGAAAGAGCTGGCTGAGGGAATGATGCCACAAGCTGGGCACCAGGCTAAGCTCAAGGAACCACAGGAAGGCCTCTGGGGAGGGAGAAATGAGACATCTGGGAAGTCGAAATGCTCTGGGGGAGGGGGCTGAGGACAGGAGCAGGCTGGGGATAAGTGAATTGGTAGTCGTGTTGATTATGAGGCATGTTGGGGGCCCAGGGAGGGTCACTCAGGCTGGTGAACGTGATACAGAGGATCCAGCACCCAACCGGCTTACGTGTTCAACTCATCCAATCCCCTCCCACCACCGCAGGAAGGTTGCGCGGGGCCCATTTTCTATCAGCGGAAAGGAAACTTTGGCAGGTGGGCCAACTGGCCCATCAGGTAGGATGGGGCAGAAGTGGAATCGGTACCCAGGTTGACTGCAAACCCACGTTCCTTTCACAAGTCTTGATTCTCGACCCACGTGGATCAGCAAGTTACACTACAACTCAAGTAAAGGGAGGAAGGCGCTCATCTCCTAAGTGAGCGAGTGGAGCAAAGACCCAGGAGCTGTAGGAGGCGTCCAGGCAGGCTTCCGAAGCAGCATTAAGCCGGGTCTCCAGGGCCTGGAGAGGCTGCGTGGGAAGGGCGGGACCTTCCGACCCACGGATCCTCTGAATGGCACTCCAACGGACACCTCCTTAAGGCAACTTGGAAAATGCACAAATGCTCCCGAGCTACACGCGTCCCCCAAGTCTGGAGGGCCGCGGTCCGGCCGCCGGTCACTCACATCTTGGAGAGCTTGGACGCCGCGCCGCCAGTCACTTTGGCGACGCGCAGCTGGGACAGCTCCACCTTCAGGTCGTCCAGCTGTTTCAGCAGCTCTTCCTTCTTCTTGCCGCGAAGGTCTCGAGCCTTAATCTTGGCCTGCGCGCAGGAAAGGGACCTGGTCAGATGCCCCGCAGGCCGTCCGCCCTCGGCCGCCCTCCCGTCCACCCACGCCGCGGCCAGGCCGGGGGGCGCGCGCCTCGCCCTGCGCCTAGAGCGCGCTGGGGCCCGGCATCCCCAGTGGGCCGTGCCTCGAGCAGGATAACCGGGGCCCCGGTATCGCCCCCTCGCCCAGGCCTGCCACGAGCCGGAGCCGTTACCCCATTCCGCAGACGGGAAGACGGAGGCCCCGGGAGCGCGCGCACCCCTCCTGGCCCAGGCCGGCGCGCGGAGAGGGCGGGAGGCCGGCGGTGGCGGAGCTAGGCCATTCCGCCCCGCGCCCCGCAGGCTCGGCCTGCAGATGGGACCCCAGCGCTCGCCCCGCGCCCCCCACCGCAGACCCTGAGTCCCACAGCGCGCGGATGGCACCCGATTCCCCTGCTCTCACCATGGCTTCACAAGCCGCCGCGGCCGCCGCCTGCTCAGGGGGAAAGAGGAAGGAGGCGGGGCCGACCTCCGCAACTACTGCCGGGTGGCGGCGGGTGCGGCCAATGGCGCTGCGGCGGAGGAGCCCAGGCCCCGCCCCCGACACGCCCCCCCGCCCCCGCCGCGGGTTTCGCTGTGGTTACCGCCGGCCCAGCTCTGCCCGGAGCAGCCCGAGCCCGGCTTCCGTAGTGCCCATGTCTTCCTGCCGCACCTGAGATGACTTAGGTCGGCCTCACGCCCTCAGGAGCGCAGCTGGGGAAACCAAGGCTCGGGGTGAACGGAGGTTTACCGGAGGTGGCACAGTGAGGACTCGGATTCGTCCAGTCATTTATTCATTCATTCATTCGAGAAAGTTTTGCTGGTCGCCCAGTCTGTGCTGCTCTGAGCTGGGTGCCGGTGTTTTGGGGGTCGAGGGGATGGGGTTGAAGGTTTTCAAAGATGGATTTTCATGGCCCCTGCCTTGGAGGAATTTACAGTCCGAGGTGGGCGGGGAGGGGCGGAGTCAGACAGCCATAATCTAACTCCATAAACGTTGACCTGGTGGAGGCAGCATGTGGCAGACGAAAGAGCATTCATGGCCTTTAGTGAACCCGGCCGGGTTTTCAAAATCTTGCTCTGTTACCGGGTGCTAGCTGAGACTCTTGGCAAATCCCTTCCTCTTTCGAGTCTCAGTTTTCTCACCCATGAAATGGGGTATTTATGAGGATTAGGAAGATAAAGTGTAAAACTCTTAGCCCAAGACCGGAGGCGTAACAATCGCTCAAAATATCATCGGTTATGATGTTCCCAGTGGAGTGCACGCTTGAGTTGGGCCCTGGAAGTTTAAGGGAATTCACAGAGCAGGGAAGATGCCCAGGCTTTCTGACTGGGCACTTTCGTTGTTGCCCCAACCAGCAAGCATAATCCATGCTCTAGCATCTCTCTATTGCCATTAACAAAGACACACCAACACCTCTTAGAGCTCTAGTTAAAGCCAGGTTGCCCCCTTGTTGCTTTCAGGTGTCACCTTCTCCAGGGAGCCTTCTCCCATCCCTTTATGGGGTTCTGTTAATGGACCTTAGCCTTGGACTAAATTGAGACACAACATCCCCTAGGGTCCCAAGCTTTCTGTGCAACCCTTTCTTTAGCCCCAAACCTAGAGAATTAAAATGATGTTTATGTGTCTGTTTCCACAGCCAGCCCAGGAGTTCCCTGGGGGCAGAACCATGGCTGACACCTGATTTGGTTTTTGTGGTCTCCAGGCCCAGCACATGGATGCTTGTTGGATGAATGAATTAATGAGCCTTGCCCCAGACCACAGTGAGGCAAGCTTCCAGGAAGTGGGGGGATATGGGGAAGGGAGGGTGGACAAGGGCAATCTTGGCAAAATGGAAGTTGAATGGTGCCCAGGGCCTCTGCTGTCATATCTTCCAAATGCTTCTGGTTCTATTAGAGCTAATGATTGTGTGCATGTTTTCTGAACTTGAAGTCATCTGTGACTCCCATTTCTCTTACATGCCACATCCAACCCACCAGCAAACTCTGCAGTTTCTCCCTTTAGAATTTACCCAACCTCTTCCCACCACTCTTATTGGCACCTGCCTGGCCTTAGCTACCATTGCATCATCTGGTGTTACCTTTTTTTTTTTTTCAGGAAGATTAGCTCTGAGCTAACTGCTGCCAATCCTCCTCTTTTTGCTGAGGAAGACTGGCCCTGAGCTAACATCCATGCCCATCTTCCTCTATATGTGGGACACCTACCACAGCATGGTGTGCCAAGTGGTGCCATATCCGCACCCGGGACCCCAACTGGCGAACCCTGGGCTGCCAAAGCTGAACGTGCGCACTTAACCGATGCACAACGGGGCCGGCCCCAGGTGTTACCTCTTAAATCACCTATTTTGGCTCTTGCTCCCATGTGTTCTCAATACAGCTGCTAGAGGGATCCTTTTCAAACCTAAGTGAGATCATGTTACTGCTCTGCCCATAATTCCCGGGCCGTCTCATCTGAGTTAAGACACATCCCTTCCTCAGCCTACAAAGCCCCACAGCGGTCCCCCCCACCCCCCTTCCATCTCATCTCACTCTTCTGCTCCAGTACGGCCTTGCTGTTTCTGAAAAATAACAAGCCTGCCCTGCCTCTGGGCCTTTACTTGGCTCCCTCCTTCACTTCCATCAGGTCCCTGATCAGTGTTACCTCCTCAAGGACACTTCTCTTGACCGCGTTATCTAAGGTACACCCAGGCTCTGCATGGTCTTTTTTTCCTCAGCATATAGTCATCCTTGACATAGTATAGCTTGGATTTTTAATTCTGCCTCTCTAACTGGAATGGAGGCCCATGGTCATAAGCACGGACATTATTTCAATCATCGGTTTATTTGGGGGCTATTTCTTTATTTGTAAAATGGGTATTTCTGGTTTAAAGTTCCCTCTGACCGGGATGTTCTGGGGATATGAATTTCTGCTGTCTTGTGGCCTGCCTGGATCACAAAGATTTCTTCCAAGGTATGGAGCTGAAAGACAGGAGGGCCTTGCCTATTTCCAGGACCCCTGAGACTTTGATTCAGCGCCTGTTTCCCTCTGCAGGCGTCTGTATCTTTAGCACCAAAGATTAGGCAGCATCATAGTCTGGCAATATTCTTTGATCTGTAGACACAGTTCAATGAGAAGTATTCGAAGCAATAAGAACGAGTCACATTTCATGAACTACTGGCCTTTATTAAAAAGACTACTATTATATGAAAACAAAGACCCAATTTAATCGAAGGCTAAGGCCCATTAACAGAACCTCTCAAGCAACAGCCCAGGCATCTAATCGTGGCACCACAGAGCGTCCTTGCCTCTGCCCTACCTCCTCTGACCTTCATCTTTCCCCATCTCAGACTCTGGGGATTCGGCTTCCTTCCAGGATAAGCCTCTCCAGCCTGGCCCGACTTCTCAGCCCCCAGGACCTCGCCCTTCCTGCCGGGATGGTGGCCACGGAGTCATCTCCCTCTCTCCGCCCCCCACCGCCGGGCCAAGGTGACAGCTACACGCCGCACCCTCAAGTCCAAATGTCTTCGTAGTCTTGTCAGCACCCTGGATACGCTTTAAATATCTTTAAAGTCTCCCGTTCCGTTAACAACAGGGTGTACAAAGCAGAGGCTACCTCCTCTGAGTTCAGTGTGGCGGCGTTCAAGGCTCCCAAGATCGAGACCGGGCTCCCCCACCCCCGACACCCCCCGGGACTAAGGACTGCCACTCATCCCTCAGGCCTCAGCTCGAAGGGTTCTTCTCCCAGAAGCCTACCCGGCACTCGTGCCCCTCAGTCTGGGCAGTGAGGACCCGAGGCCGCGGCTGAGCCCGCGCCGCCCTTTCCAGGGGCTCCGCGTAGGCAGGAGGGAAGCCGAAGAACAAGCGCAGCTATGGCGTCTACGAGGCTGGGCCTGCGCGGGGACGGGCGCCGCTCCTCGGAAGGGCAGACAGACTTCATGAGGATGCGAGTGTGCCGGGAGGCCGTCGGCGCGACCACCTGACTTGCTCTCGGGAACCTCCAGCCGCCCCGGGCGCACCCCCCACGGGCCCCGCCCCTCCCTCCACCGGCACTTCCGGTTCCGGCGTGGGCCGGAAGTGGGCGGTCGGCGGCGGCTGCGCGCGGAGGAGGTGGAGGAGGTGGAGGAGGTGCCGGCGGCCGCTTCCCGCCCCCGAGCCGGAGCCGGTGCTGAGCGGAGCTGAGCCCAGGTCGGGCCGGAGGGGAGACGGCTGAGCGGGCGCCGAGCCCCCGCCATGGCCCGGAACACGCTGTCCTCGCGCTTCCGTCGGGTGGACATCGACGAGTTCGACGAGAACAAATTCGTGGACGAGCAGGAGGAGGCGGCGGCGGCGGCGGCCGAGCCAGGCCCGGACCCGAGCGAGGTGGACGGGCTCCTGCGGCAATATCCTTCCCCGGCGCGGCGGCCCAGGCTCCCCTGTGGCCCGGCCTTCCTACTTCCCTCCTGCCCGGCTCCGGCCTCTCGGGCTGGCCTCCCCACTCCTCTTACCCCGGCCCACTGCGCTCGGTCTCCCAGCTCCCCTCCGATTGGGCTCCCCTCGGGCCAGCTTCCCTCAGTCTGGGTGTCCCCTCTTCCCTCTGACCCGGCCTCCCCTTCCCTTGTCCCTGCCCGGCCCCCGGAGCCTCCCTCAGCAGCGCAGCCTCACGCGGCTCCTAGACCCTGGTGACCGGCCGGCTCGGCGGCCCCAGGAGCGTGCCGGACGCGCCTCGGGCCCGCAGGCCCCTCACTCCTCCAGGCCTCTCCTCGCTTCTCCCCCTTCCTTCCTCATCCCCTCAGGCTGTCGCTTCTTTGGGCGCCCCATCACTGCATCCCTCCCTTGCAGGAAATGGGGGCATTCTCAGGCTTGATGGGCGGGAGGGATGGGCCGAGGTGAGCCACCGCTGAGTAATTGAGCGGCCAGGGCGGCTCCCAGGCAGTCCTCCGGGGCCCGATTGCGGCACCGCAGGAAGATAGGTGGGTGGATGGCTGCGGGGAAGAAAGGACCCGAGGGGGAGCGCAACCTGCAGCCTTAGTCCAGCCCTGAGGTCTCAGATTGTGCTCCTTCTGCCCTACAATCAGTCTGACCCTCCAGCCGGATGCCACTCTTTCTCACCTGTTCTTAGTTTCCTATGGACGCCTGGGCTCAGGCTTTGATGGTCTTAGCCACGTTCAACAAGTGAGTTTTGGCTCCCTCCCCCCAGTACCTCTCTTGTGCAGGAAGCAGTGGAAAAAACTAGTAGTTTAGAACTAAGAAAAACCAGGCAGAAAGTGAAATGTGAAAGTGGAGCCCCATGCCTGGAAATGACCTTTCTTCTGACCACAGAAAAGAAGCATTTAGAAAACGAGATTAAAAATAGAGGTGGTTGTCACAGCCTGCTTGGTCCCTTAGCAGTTTGAGCACAGGAAACTGACTTATTCTCACAGGAAGGATTTTTCTTGATTCAAATGGTGTTACAGGAAGGGCCTCCCCCTCCCCCGCATTTGCCAGGGCAGCGTTGGAGGCTCCTGCTGTATAGAAAGCGGGTTCTGGGTGTTGAATCAGTTGAGTCAGCTTGAGAAGTCAGGCCCATAGACTGCCTTGTGGAGGAGTCCTGCAGTGTTTCTCCAATTTGCCTTTAAAACAAAAACCTTCCGACTTTCTTTGAACAGGAATGTGTTTTCGAAAGTGGAGATTCAAATTTGTGTTTCCTGCCCCATCAGGATCGCCTCGCTTACCCCATTGGTGAAATAGGGTCATGAGCAGGGCCCCCAAGAGGGAAGGGTGATTCTACAGTCTGGTGTGTGCAGGACGTGGCTCCTGGGCAGGCAGTGCCAAAAGGGCTCCAGGGTCAGGCCTGGGGCCCGGAACCATCCATAGGTGGGGAGGACCGAGTCTGGTTGTCTGCTTTCTTGGTCCTGGTGCTGCAGGGACTTGTTGAAAGTCATCTCTTGGTACACCCCTGACTAGTGAGCGTCAGTTTCCTTGAGGCTGCTTAGCACGTCCAGGGGATGGTAGTTCCTGCACTAATGGCCGTGTGAGAAACCTTGATGCCATGGAGAATGTTCCTCTTGGGATTGGGGAAAGGGAGGTTAGCAGATGAGAACTGAGATCTTGGCAAATGTGGGGCCCCGGGAGGAAGAAGGAAGGAACTGATATTTACTGAGCCCCTACCATGTGCCAGGTAGTGGACTTATGTTAGATTGTTGAGTTTAAACTATAGAACAGGCTTCTAGGAGTCTTAGGACAGAGGCGAGGGCGGTGGGGATAGGGGTTGACTGATTGGAGTTGGGGAATGTAGGGAGGAGGTCTCTCCTAGTGCTGTATAGGGAAGTGGGTCGTGGTGGGAGATCACATAGAAGAAATACAAAGAACATGGGCTGTGCATCTACACAGACCCAAATCTATCATGCTATCGCTGTGTGACCTTGAGTAGGTCACGTGCCCTCTTTCAACCTTAGCATCCTCCTTTGTTAAAAGAAGGAGAACCATGCTGGCCTTATAGGTTCCATGGGAGCATCACTGGACAACATCCCAGAAGGCTTCAGCACAGTGCTGGGCACACAGCAGGTGTCCTGGACGTGCAGTTTGGGTCTGTGGGTGGAGCGGCAGCAAGGATTGTAGAAAGAGCTTGGTTTTGGAGCCAGGCATACTTGGCTTTGAAGGCCACCTGGACAGCTTAGCTTTGTGACCTTGGGCAGGTCATTTCCCTTCTCTGAGCCTCAAGTTCATGGCCTTTAAAATGAGAATAACGATTCTTGTCGCAAAGAGCTGTTAGCAGTAATGATAACGTGAAAGCACCTGGCACAGGACCCGAGCCCTTGTGGGGATTTTAAAGTATTCATTTTCTTCCTTGGTGAAGCACTTTCTGGTCCTCTGGAACAGGGATCTGTCCAGAGCAGTGGTTTTGAGCGATTTTGCACTTTTTCCTCCCCCTGAGGAAATTTGGCAATGTCTGGGGACATTTTGATTGTCACAACTTGGGGGGGCTACTGGGACCTAGTGGGTAGAAGCCAGGGATGCTGCTGAGTCTTGTACACTGCACAGGACAGACCCCCCATCATTCGTCTGGTCTGAGTGTCAGTAGGGCCTGGTTGAGAGTCCCTGATCTAGAGGGCGCCAGGGGCTGGGCAGGGTCCCCCAGCCTCCGCAGCCTGTTCCCCGGAAGAGCCGAAAGCCAGCTGCGGACGGAGGCCAGCTTGGTCAGTGGCGTGCCCTCCCTGCTCCGCAGATCACCCCGGCCGATGGAGGCCCCGGGCCATCGACACTTACAGTGAGCGCTCGGTACCCTGGCACCAGAGACAGCTCGCTGAAGCAGTCACTCTTTTGCCCCCCAGACTAGTTGTCCCCCCTTCCCCATCCATCTTCGGAAGGATTCTCTTTACCAGCCATGCTGCCTAGTGAAGAGCACCAGACTGCATGTCCTTTTGAGCCTCTGGGACTCTCTGGGACGCCAGGTTAGAAAGGCCTTCTGAGGTGGACGTTATCTGGGGCTGATGTCAGGCTGGCCCTCGCCCCGTGGGGGAAAGAAATTCCAGAGCGGGCAGTTACAAGGAGTGGGCTCCCGCTCAAATGTGGAAGGTGGATCAGGGCCAGCAGGTCCGGGCAGCTCAGCAGAAGTGGCTCCCCGGTGGTGTGGCCCAGCTCAGGGAAGATGGAGCCCACGCCGGGGAACACAGCCCGGCTCTGCTCCGCGGGCCCTGACCGTTCGCACGTGGGTATCGCTGCATGAACAGGCGTTGAGACCCGATTGGGCAGAAGCCATTCCTTGTTCTATTTTTGAAGCTTTTTGGCTGAAGCCAATGTTTCAGATGAGGAAATGAAAGTCAGCTGATGTAACTCAGTTTAAAATAGGTGTCACCTTTGGGGACCTAACCCAGATTGTAATTTTCTTTTGAGTGCTGGGTATTCAGAACTCAGCAAAGAATGTGTCAGAATTGCAACTGAGGTTTGGTGGGGGGTGGGGTGGATTGGCTCATTTTGTCGATAACAGGTTCTTTAGATTAGTGAACCTCCCTCTGGGAGCAGTGGGGACCTCAGTGACTGGGTAGATCTGGGAAGATAGGAGTTTTAGCGCCTCTTAACTTCCTTAATGGTTTAACGGATACTTTGGATTCAGAGTTGGGAGGCCTCTGTTTATGCCTTCATTTTTCCCTTTTGAGAATGAGACCCTCACATGGTGACTGTGGATGATCCAGCGGGGTAGATACTGTGCCCGGGACCGAGCAGGTGCCGGCGAGCTCCGTCAGGTTGTGCTGCGGGTTACCCTGCGAGGGCAGTTGCCCTGCTTCTGCCTTCCGGGGAGGGAGGCAGAGGGTGTCCAAACTCGCTTTGAGGGGGAAGGTTTAGGGGGCAGCGGAGGGAGGGGCTTGCAGGGTTGGCAGAGGGGCCCTCCCCCGTCCGCGGGGCTCGGAGAAGCTGCGGGCTCCTCTGGACAGGCTCTGCCGCTGGACGCCGCAGGGGACCGCAGTGGTGTGGAGATGCCGTTTGACTCCGCTTTCTTGGGCTGTGTTGGAAATGAGTTCACTAAGCACAGCGGGGCCGTGCTCAAGCCTAGCCCTCCTTAACTGGTGGCGATGCACAGGGGACATGCTTCGGGCGTTTCATGCCGCCCTGCGGAACTCTCCCGTCAACACCAAGAATCAAGCTGTGAAGGTAAAGGGTCGGGGGTCGCGCTGCAGCTGGCTGGGTGGTGTTGGGACAGGGCTGTGGTTAGCTGGACAGCGTCTCTTTCATCTCAGCATCAGTGAGCGTCCACCGAGGGAGTGGTGAGCGCTGGGCCAGCTGCCACAGAGGCCTCCCCGCGCTCCTGACGTCAGTGCTGTTGGCGGCTGTGGTCTAGGCTCCCCAAGGGAACCTTCTTCCTCCCTAGGGCCTCCTGGGTGAGAAGTCAGCCCAGCCCCTGCTGATTAGCAAAACTATAAATTGGCCTGCCACGTGGGACTTCCGTGGTTATGCTTCTATAGACTACTGAAGAAGCTTATTTGCATGAGGATTTTCAGTGCTTTTAAAATTTCCTGCCTTTTAAAAACTAGGTGAGAAGATACAGTTGTGCATTGCTCAGGCTGTCTGAAATTTGGTCCAGGGCAAGGGGTCTCTCTGAAACTGGGATTCGCCATCTTGTCACAGCATCCTGATGTCATCAGTGGCTGCACCCCTCAAATGTGGAGGGGAATGGCCCCTCTGTTACTGGGCATGAATGCAGAGGGACACTGCAGCCAAGTAAACTTGTTTCTTTAAAAGAGAGATCTCCATGATAGTGATGCTTCTCCCCAGTAAACCACTTATTCCCCCCAAAATAAGTGGAATAACTTATTGGTATCAATAAGGGATACTTTGAAATTTAAATCGATAAAAGAATTTCAGCCCATGTATATACATATTTTGTGTGTATGTGTGAGGAAGATTGGCCCTGAGCTAACATCTATTGCCAATCTTCTTCTTTTCTTTTGCTTGAGGAAGATTGGCCCTGAGCTAACATCTGTGCCAGTCTTCCTCTATTTTATATGCGGGTCACCACCACAGCATGGCTGACGAGTGGTGTAGGTCTGCGCCCGGGATCTGAACCTGTGACCGTGGCCTGCCAAAACGGAGTGTGCTGAACTTAACCACTACGCCTTGGGGCCAGCCGTGGCCCACTTATGTTTTGAACCATCCCAGATGAATTAGAACTTGGACAGTGTTTCTAATGAGCTCTGACCGCTTGGTTTGGAGTTTCTGTGTCTGGTGGGGGACGTGGATGTGCCTGGACTGTGGCTCTGGACCTCACTCCCTTTCTCTTTCCTCTGTAGGAACGAGCCCAGGGCGTGGTGCTGAAAGTGCTTACAAATTTTAAGAGCAGCGAAATTGAGCAGGCCGTGCAGTCACTGGACAGAAACGGCGTTGACTTGCTAATGAAGTACATTTATAAAGGGTTTGAGAAGCCCACAGAGAATAGCAGCGCACTGTTACTCCAGTGGCATGAAAAGGTATGTGAACACGTGGCCCACGCAGGCAGCCCACTGACTCACCCAAAGCCCAGGCTTCAGGTCAGCGTACCAGATTTTCCAGAACAGACATAGGACAGTCTGGGAGGCATATGAGAATAAGGGGCTATGCTCAAAGCAGCCTGGGACACCTGACCACGTACCTCTCCCAAGGAAGTGCCTGCAGGGCCCTCCGTCTCTGCTCCTCGCCATTGCTTCAGCTGCTGACTTAGCCTGGGCAGGTCATGGGGGCAGGTGACTTGGCGTGGAAGGTAGCTGGGGCGTCCCCGGTGCAGGGAGGCAGGCTTGCCGGCACTGGGGGCTTCAGACTACTTGCTGTGCATTGGTGGAGGTGGTAGTCCAGCGGGGTCCGAGGAATGCAGCTGAGCCCTCCAGCTTGCTCTGAGGGCTCCCTGCTCCGGCCTCAGCCTCACCAGGCCAGAGAGGGCAGTGGCAGAAACCTTGACAGTCACTTTGCTTGCGTTGGTATAAGAGCAAGGCCTGTGTCCTGCTGTGTGCCAATGTCCCCCCACCCTGTAGAGGCGCAGGAAGCACGCCCACCGTTAAAGGAGACCAGGTTACTGCCAACACAACGTCCTTGCCGAAAGGCCCCGTCGAGTTTTAAGGGAGTGGTCCTCTTCCTGAGGGCTCACTTGGGCGGCCTCGTTGCTGCCTGGGGTTGGGGCCTGTGGTCCCCTGCTGGGTGTGCTCTGCCTGCTCGGCCCGCAGGAGGGCTCCTGGGCTTAGTAGGTGGGGGTGGCTGTGGTGCACGGGGGAACTGAGCGAGGCCTCTGCATGGCGTGGAGGCCAGGCCCTCGGGTCCTTTTAGGGCGACTTGGTGCTCAGCCCTACTGGCATTTCTCATGAGGGCTCCAGGAGGCAGCTGTGACGGGCTGGTGTCTGTTTCGCTGCCCAGGGCAGGCAGGCTGGAAACGAGCTTGTCAGAAGGGAAACCTGGGGGCTCTGCTGTGTGCGTGCTTGGTGTTGTTTTCAAGCTGAGTTGTGCTGCCTCGAGAGCTAACAGCTCTTTGGCCCCTCAGCTCCAGGACAGGGCTCTGTCCCTAGGTGGGCTCTGTTGTCACCTCTTAACTGTGCTCTTGCAGGAGTCCTTTTTCGGAGGGTCTGTGACATATGGGTGCTAGGTCTGGGAGTGCGTGGTCTTATCTCCCCTGGCAAGCCAGGCTTCCCCTTGACCAACCAGGATCAATTGACCCGTTTCCTTTTCCTGCCCCCACAGGCATTAGCAGTAGGAGGACTAGGCTCCATTATAAGAGTTCTTACAGCAAGAAAGACTGTTTAAAAAAGACTCATGTTACCTTGACAAGAATTTTGGATGCACAGGCCGGTGAAGAAGGGATTGACAGTGGACCATCTTCCTGGGAACTCCCAACTAAACTATTTCAGGACACGCATCTGCTGACGTCTATTTTATTTTCAAGGTGGAGGGAGAAATCGTCTGTTTCCTTAATCCTTTGCAGGATCTGATAGTCTATGCCTTTGTCCACGAGTAATGCAGAACTGACATTGTGACTGTCCACCGGAGCGGCTGGCCAGCGGCGGTCAGGCGTCCGTGTGTGCTGCCTGTTGCCAGTGGGGGGATGCTTTGGGCAAGTGCAGAGCCGAGGGCTGTGGTAGAGGGAGAGCTTGTTTTTGAAGTGGAACCCCCCCGAGGGCTTGTACAGACATCCTGGCCTCCCAGAGAAGGCGGGCTCTCTGGGGTTCATTGTAAAGTGCCTGCTGCATCAATAAAGCTCTTGGCTTATTAGTATACACTTTGCGGTGTGTTTCATGTATGTAAAAGAATGGGTAATGAACGGGGTGGTAATGAATGAGAGGTCGACTGCTCTGGAAACTCGACGTGGCGGGGGTGGGTAGACGTGTTCCCTGTTGAGCCGTCCCCAGGGAGCGAGCGTGGCAATCCAGCTGTCTTGCCACAGCAGTACCTCAGGCCTGGGCTCCAGTGCGCCTGGCGGCTATGGAGAGATGTTTTGCTGGATAACTATTTATTGTTTTTATTCCTTTGATTTGTATGTAATTTTGGAGCTTATTTAATAAAGTGCCAAACATTCAATAATTGACCTAGGCTTTAAAAGTCTTCAGTTTGTGTGACTGCACTTGGAGTCTCTGAGAGGGCCTCAGCTGGGACGGTCACCATCCTCTGATGCTGGGTTTGGCTGTGTGGCAGGAACACTCTGACTGTGACTGTGAAGTTTTCTTTAAAGCCAGAAGCAGGTAGCAATCAGCCTAAAGACATAAAGGAACGTGTTGTTCCCTGTAACCACTAAGAGGGGCCTCTGAAGAGCAAAGATGCTCTTCTTTCCATTTGAGCACGTGTCACCGCAATCTGCATTCTGTTAAAGGTAGGGACCACTTCAGAGTCCTGAAGTTCTTCCCAGTCACGTGGGCCTCGGAGACACTGACCAAAGTGACACAATCCTCCCGACTCCTCTGCAGAACCCCCTCCATTCCCAGGAGGTCAGACTAGGCTTCTGGCTTCATTCAATTACATGTTTATTCACCCAAACCCAATCAAGGGACATTCTTCCTGAGAGACAAATGTTCGAGGGCCCTTGAAGTTGACCTTCAAATATTAAATAGGAGACACAATGTACTAAATTTAACAAGTCAAAAAAATACTGACACATTGGACTAGATCAAGTAAAACCCACTGTAGCTGCATCTGGATTGAAGAGCTTTAATCAAAAAGTGTATTGCACCACAAAGGAATTTTCTACAGCAGTTTTAGATAATATAATCCCTATTTACAACATGGAGGGAGTGAGCAAGATCCAGAGCTCATAGAAAGGCCTATATATACTGTGTCACAGCACGTTTTATACAGGTAAAAGTGCATTCAATCGCTTAGAATATTTACTCCACTCTTCCTCTTAAAGCTGAAGGTAACAACATGCAGGAGGAAAGCCTGGTCAGGAGGAATCCTCCCCAGCAAGTGCAGACTTAGTGATGGGCCCCACAAGTTCACCGACAGTGCCGGGGGGGCGTGGCGGGGACGGTGAGGCTGGCTCAAGGGCTGGAGAGGCCTCAGGAGCTGGACGGGGCTCCCACAGCTGTGCTGTAGCTGCCGCTGGGAGCCCCGAACAATCCGACCTTAGGGATTCGCCCCTGGGACGGCTGGAAAAGCTACCTCTTATCAAACTCACAGCACAGGAGGGCCTCCTGTTTGGTGTCCCTACCAGGTCAATGGAAAATAGCGTTCTAAACAAAGGACAGACATCTGCAGGGAGGAGCCAGGTAACTGAAGAATGGGTCACCTGGATGGCACAGAGCCCAAGGTGGGATGAAGATGCTACCCCCCTTGCTTGGTACTTCTGGGTCTGTGGAAATGTAGTAGGTCAACTCTGCACATTCTTGTTTTTCTGTGAGAGGTATTTTAACCTTAAGTATAACTGAGAAACAACTTTACATCACTGGATAACTGATCGTAAATCTAGGAGCTCCAGTTATTAATTCAGTTTTTTATTTAACCAGTGAAACTTTCATCAAACTATAAATCAAGAAGTGGTTTCCCTTTAGATTCAATATTACGGCTTATCCAGAGCAAGCATGTTCCCTTTTCCTTAGCAACAATGAATACAGGTTTTGTCAGTCGCTCCCAGAACCATCTGCATGCTATCGGGTACTGCAGCCAGCCGGGGGCTGTCTGGGTGTCATATATGAATGTAGTGTCATCCTAAATAATCGCAGGGAGGGTGAGGGAGAGAGCCGGTGGCTCCACATACAGGCAGACCACCTCCGAGGTTTTGGTCGAGGCTGGAGGAGGGACAGCAGAAAACATGTGATTAGCATGTGCTGTGTTACGACGCAGAATTAAAGAGCAAAGCAAATTAAATACCACCGCTGCTTCAGCGGATACTGCAGAATGGTAGCAAAATGCCAAAGGGACAGGAATCCCAATCTTAGAAATAATTTCCTCCTGATCCTCTGATCTTCCTTTAAGAACACCAGCTAAATGGATTTTATAATACAGAAGACGTTTATAATAATAGCGAAGAACTTTAGCTATAAAAAATAGTTTAAAATGGTTTACCAGCAACCTATCCAAGATAATACATTCATTAAAAAGGCAATTGAGTGTATTTGGTACTAAGGATCTTTTTACATATTTGCTAGTTTTCTTCAGTAAAAGGAGATACTGTCAAAAAGTTGCATATTCATTAATCCACACTGGTCCCAGAGTACCTTGAAGATGGACACATCTAAAGTTCTAGGTGGTTTGAGAAACAAGGTGAAATAATGTTTCCTTGAGAGGAAGGGTTGAAAAGCCTCTTCTAACTCATCTGAACCCAAACATGCTAACAGGAAGGGGAAGTTTTAAAGCCACCCCCATCGTTGGTTCTTCGTGGCAGAGGCAGGTGGGCCTGGCCTGCTGGGCACCATTGCAAAGGGCTGTCCTTCCATCCAGCGTCATCCCATCCCATGATGGATCAACTGCCGCCTCTGACAGAGGCCGATGGCTTCAGCTTGAAGTGTAACATTATAAGTTAGAGGACTCAGGTGCAGATGACGCCAGCCAGGGCTGGGGTGTGAGCAGCGCTGTGAAAACGTGGGTAGTGCCGGGACCCTCCCATTTGGTGACCAGATAACAGGATGAGCTGCCTCCTGAGGTTCAGATCAGGCTGCAGGGAAGTGGGCCTTAGGTCTTGTAAACAGTGTTTAGATGCTTGTACAAAATACTGCAGTTACAGTGATTAAAAACCCACCCAGACTGGTGTGTCAGTGTTCTTTTCACAGAAAGAGTGTCAGCCCATGGAGCTCCATCCTTGGGTAGTTCCACCTAGGACCATGGTATCCGAGGGTTGGAGATGGATGGCCGGATGCTGCCCTTGGGAGCTGGCTTGGACCCAAACCACGACATCTGTGTTTGAAAGAGAAAAGGCTCATGAGAGAGAATCCGGACTAGGTGCAAAGGAAGCTGAAGGAGCCCCCAGCCCTGGGCCAGCCCCTGCTGCCCTCCAGGCACCCTGACTCGGGCTGGGAGCAGAGCGGTGAAGGCGATGGTTGTGGTCAGCAGTCTGAGGTCTGAGTATGGAAGGGAAGCAGGAGAAAAAACTGACTGGACAAAGACAAGGCAGTGGAATTTTAGGTAATTTTTCCTTAAAATTTTTTTCCATATTATCAATGCAAGCACTTTCTGAATATTTATCTTTTATTTTTTTAAGTCTGGGTGCTGGGCCAGACCTGGGGCTATGGATGAAGCACTGCTGATGAAAGCGCTCTGGAAACACAAGGCCCGTTGCTCCAGTACAGCACAGACCTGTGGGCACGCAGCGTGTCCTCAGTAAATACCACCTGAGTCGAGTTCATCATGCAGAAGCACCTTCTGAGCTGACAGTGCGCTGGTCCCCTCTGCCAGTGCCAGCAGTACCAGCTACATTTTTTTGGAAGCCGGATGGCAGACCAGGGAAGCCTACCTTGTACTCCAGGGTTTCTTTGAGCATGTTCTCTTCCTCTTGTGAAAAGTTCAGCAACACCGACACAGCTTTTATCAGATGAAAAGCCTGAAACAAAGCAAGTTTTGCTGCCATGGGCCTTGGTGGGGGGACTCAGGGGCCGAAGGGCAGCATTTCCTGGTTCTGCTCCTGGCACGTGCTCCTGAACTGGTTAGCAAGGATGTGGAGGGCGGAGCTGGGCATTCTGAGGTCTGATGGCAACGACAGTTCTTTTCCTCCCTCCATCTTTTACTTCGGGAGCTGGCAAGATCACCAGGACATCCACAGCGGCTCTCTTGCTCCTCGGCAGGAGGCAGGAATGCTGGGCGGATCAGTTTCCTGTCCTCTGGCCTCAGCATCCAACCCACATCTCCTCCCAGGAGCCAGTTCCCCACTCGGTCCCCCCGCCCTGCTTGCTGCTCAGTCAAGGTCAATGCCAGCTGGAGAAATGACTAAGCGTCCCCACTGGTGTCAAACTGAAATGTAGGAGAGTGAAAAAGACAGGGACTTGGTGGGAGGCCATGCAGGGCTCAGATGAGTGAGCCAGGTCCAGGGGTGGAGCCAAGTACCCAAAGGCAACTCAGAAGCCCTTTACCTCAGATTCACGACAGGACATGAATTTTAAAACCACGTGTTTAAGGTACTCGAAGTTGATCTCACGGGCGTCAGTCAGGTCAGCGGTATTCGTGACAGAAGGGGCCATGTTTGGCATCTCAGGGCCGGGCTTCTCTCGGACTTCAAAAAGTTCGTTATCAGGTCTGATTTTCTGAAAAAGCAATGGGAGATGCAACATTGGACCCCTCAAGACAGGTCTGAAAATCGCATGGGAGATTCACCTGGCCCAAGTGTGGTCACCTGCTGTTCCTGTGCCACACTCTTCACGCAGCAGGGTGCAAAGGCCCCCCTGGGAAGCAGGCGCCAACGTCTGAAGAAGGCTCAGCCCCTCCAGGTGGGGTGGATGCAGGAGAGGAGGAGAGAGGTCCTCTGGGGAAGCTCACATTTCCTTTATCTGTGGCAGGACACATGCCCTGGGGCAGAGGTGCTGCTCTCCTTAGGTCTGGGCCTGGCACTCCGCCATTCACATGGGGTGCACCCATCACTACGCTGACTTTTCAGACAACACGCAGGCTCAGAGAAGGAGGGCGCACAGCCGCTTTTCAGAGCCATGTTCAAGTTGGCAGGGCCACTGTCCGGCCAGCCAACGTCTGACTTCCCAGAGACCCCTCACAGTCAACTGGGGGAAGGCGAGGATCAGCAGGCAGCGAGGGGCCCAAGGCCGAGAGCCGGGAGGGCGGCAGCAGTGGGGAGAAGCGGGGCACTCACCAGTTCCTTCTGCAGCGTCTTTCTGAGCTCCAGCATCCTCTGCTGCATCTGCTTTATGGTCTGAGACAAACCCCCGCCACCCAAAAAGCCAGCTGTTAAACGTACATTCACCATCTTTAAGGTGCAAAGGACAACAGAACAGACAGACGCCCCTTGGGTCCCCTTACATCTGTTATAAGTCCCTGCCTCATCTCCTGAGAGGCCTGTGCTGTCACCCCCGTGTGCCTGCTGCCTTGGGTTCTGTCCCTCACATGCCGCTGCTTTGCATGCACTTGCTCTCCAGGCCCCTCAAGTGCCACTGAAGCTGTCACGTGCCCCTCTATGGGGCATGCGAGTGCCCCAGTGCTGCCCACGCCTCCCCATGGGCTCGGCCCGCAGGACTGCTCGGGTGTTCGCCTCCGTCAGCAGCACAGCTAGAAACATCTCTGCCCAGTAGATTATGTCCTTCAGGCTTGTATTTATGTGCTACGATGCCACATAATGCAGGCCACGGTGCCTGGCTGTCCCCAGCACCCGTGCTCCCCTGAGTTCCGGGATGGCCCGCGAGGCTCGCTCCGGACACTGGAAAGGCTCCTGGTTTTGCGCACAGCCACCCACACTGGGTTTTCTATCTTCCACTGATTGTCTTTTATTTATTTTCAGTTTAATTAGTATTATGAGCCTTAAATGTAATTTATTACACAATACATTAATCACCAGAAAGGCTGAACTCTGTTTTCCCAATCAAAAAGTTTACTGTATAATCAGCAGTGCAGGAAAAAATTTCTCCCAAGTTTCACACCTGTAACATATCAAACTGAGCTTTTCCTGTGGACTGCTGGTCCATGTCGCCGTTCTTACTGAGAAGCTGGCATTTTGCATAGTATTTTTCATGTATCGGAGTTTTCAAAGCCTTCTGCAGTGCTCCTAATTACAACCTCACTGTGACAGTAACTCTAGGGGACGGCCCGCGTCTTAATGTGTAGCTGAGCTTCCTCCTTGAAACAAAGCGGGAATAAGCCTTTCCTCATGGGAGCCATCTCCACAGCCTCCAGAGGAACGAGGCGACTGGGCCACAGGGCCGTGAGTGTCTCCAGCTCCATGGAGCACATTAAAGGGCCTCTGACACACCGCGTTTTATCCAACGGTGACTGGGTTTCAGTTGCTATTCTCTTGGTTACCGTGAGGCTGGATGTTCCCCCAAAACTACATTTGCTATTTGATTTTCTGTGCTTTGATTTCCTAGGTTTTTGGCTCATTCATAATTCATCCGACAAAAATTGACTGAGTCCCTACTATGTGCCAGATACTGTCCCAGAGCCTGGGGAAACAGCAATAAACAAAAAAAGAAAAATGGCTGCCCTAAGGAGGGAGAATGTCAATAGCCAAATATACAGTACATCAGAAGGTGGTAAAAGGCATGGAGAAAAAGAGCAAGGTTGGGGGCAGGGAGTGCTGGTGGTGAGGGGTGACAGGGGTGGCAGGGGAGGCCTCAATGACACCATAAAGGAAGTGAGGGTAACTGGGGAAAGAATCTTCCAGACAGAAGGCTCAGCAAGTGCAAAGGCCCTGAGGCAGGAGGGTGCCTGATATTCACAGAAAGGTGAAGCCAATGTGGCTGAGAGGGAGCCCTGGGGATGGCAGAGGGAGTGCAGTGAAAGGGGAAAGGGGCCCGCCCACACAGAGCTTGTGGGCCACTGCAAGGACTTCGGCTTTTACAGAGATGGGAAGTCATCAGAGGGCTGGAACAGAGGCATGACAGGGAAACCAGTTAGAAGCCCAATACCATCCTCCAGGGCAGAGAGGACCGTGACCTGGCCTAGGGGCACAGCACTGGTGAAGATGAGAAGTAGCTCATTCTGGGTGTAGTTTGAAGGGAAAGCCAAAGGACTTGCTACTGGTGTGGATGTTGGTTGAGAAAGAAACAAGGCGCTTGAGGATGACCCCAGGCTCTGCCATTTCCTGAACCAGGACAGATGGCAGGAGATGCTGGGGAGCACGATGAATCGGAGTTCGCTTCTGGACATATTCAGTTTCGGATACCTTTCGGACATTCATGAGGAGACACCGAGTGGACAGACATGAAGTCTGGGGCTCAGAGGAGCCACATGACTGGAGACGGGCTGTGGGAACAGCAGTGTAAGTACGGCAAGATGGCCAAGGGCGTGACTGCAGCTGAGAGAGGGGTCCAAGGGTGGGACCTGGGGCACAGCGTTTGTCACTTCTGTGTGTGTGTTATACTTCACGACAAGAGATTAAATGTGGGGGGAGGGAAAGAGAAAGAACGCTTTTTCCTTTTGTTAAAGATCTAAAAAAATATGCACATACAATCACACAATTTGAGGGCAGAATTTCAGGCCAGAGCAATAACTATCCAGCACATTTAACTTCACAAGACACTTTACAAACCAGAACCAAATAAGAGCCCGCATTTACAGGCGCAGAGGCCTGGGGGCGGGGGCTAGGGGGTGGGCTCAGCACATCTATGAAGCCGCCACCAAGTAACAGAAATTCTACAGGGCAGCTCAGAAACACTTCCATTTCATCCCCGCCCCCCCATAAAAACCACGTAAAGGCAGGTCTCACTGCCACCATTTCACAGCTGTACGAAGGAAGCGTAGAGGTAAGGTGACTGGTCCACCACCACCCAGTGGTGACAGCAGAGGTGGCTGGGAACACCTAGACCTGCCGATGCTCAAGCTCTGACACGTGAGACGTTTTCTCAAGTCGGGGAGCGGAGAGGACAGGCGAGTGTGACAGGAAGATGACAGCACAGGAGGCAGAAAGAAGAGGAAACCCAGGAAAAAGCCCTTTTGATGAGGAGGTGCCATCTCCCCGAGGAGGTGCCCGGGGCACCGGCAAACAAGGGAGGAATGGTTTGAGGCACGAGGACAGGGAAAGAGCAGAGACAGAAACAGCTGAGGCAAAGGGCATCCTCACCTTATTTTTCTCTAGAAGTTGCTGCTCCAAGCCCTGCTTTTCCTTCTGTAGCTGCCCCAGATCCATCGCCCCCACCTCACCATTTGGTACTCCCTCTGCAGCTGGAAGCTGGTACGTGGGGTCCTGCATGGCCCTCAAGGTTACCTACAGGGTGGTGGCAACAAGTTGAGAGTCAGGACAGGTAATAGTCAAGCTAAGCCACAGGTCCCTGGGGAGGGGACCAAGACTTGTTCCAAAGGGGTGGGCTGGTGGTGCCCACTGGGCAGCTGGCCAGGAACCAAACTTAATCTACGGAGAGCCCGGCCAGTGCCCTCCAGGATGACACTGAGCTTTCCACGCAATGAGTCTGCTTGGAGGGAAAGGGCCTTAACACCTGAGCACTGACAGGTGTCGCCACCTCCAGTGGGGTCCTCCAGACTCACAACCTCCCAGTCAGTCAAGCACCCCACTTTAAACACAGGAAGTAGAGCTCAGGGCAGTGACTTGCCCCACGTTCCGTAGTGAGTGGACACCAGCGCCCTTCCCTGCGTCCCCACTGCCTCCTCCCCTGGCGGACGGCAGCAGGCCGCCTGGTATCTCGCTGCAGCACACACGGCTGCCACCACGCCTCGGCCTGGTGGGCCAGATGGCACTCACGTGAGGCTCGCTGGCTGAGAGTGCCGGCCCCTGCTCCTGGCCTGGCAGCAGCTCCTCCGCCCGCAGGCTCCGCAGGGCCTCCAGCTCGCTCTGCAGCTGGTGCGTCTGCAGCAGGGCCGAGTCGTGACCTAGGCCGGGCAGGGGGAGGGGGCTCATGAGCCCAGTGTGTCAGGACCAGCCACCTCAGGGCAGTGCTGCTGGGCAGGAACAGGTGAGAAGGCTCAGCAGGGGCAGAACCCTCACCTGTCTTCAGCAGGAGAATCTCCTGCTCTTTCTGGAGAATCACTTCCATTTTCTCCTGCAGACTCTGCTCCTTCTCCTCTACTGCAGCCGTCAGGTTAGCAGCCTTGGAGAAAACCCACGCAGGAGAAGGTTGGCAGCAGTAACCCCATCTCCCCCAAAGGCCTCTCCACTTTCCTACTACCCCGGGTACCCTGAGTCCCACTCTGAAGTCCACAGCCTCGAACACACTGCAGCTACCCTCTGCTCCTACACACAAGCACCAACCAATTCTCCTTGGCAGAGGCCCTGCACAGGGCACTCGCCCTCACTGCCCCTCTGGCCTGCAGTGGGCCACCAGAGACGCGGCTGCCCTGCCCGGGCTTCCAATGAGCTGTGACAACCACAACCTGCAGGCTTCAGTGCCTGTGATGGGCCTGCATTTGACCCACAGAACACGACCTTGTGACAGAATCCCAGAAGGTGATGATCCTGGAGTCTTTTCAGAGGCAGCTCTGAGACTCAGATGTCTTAAGCACCGACCCAAGGCCCAGAGCCAATTCACTAGGAGGCCCGGGGCCTGACGCCGAGCCCATCTGCACAGGAAGGCTTTCCACCCCGCCTGCTGGGAGCTCAGCGGTGCGTGCCGTCCAGGGGCGGCGGGCAGGGAGGCCCGCCTCACAGAAACAGAGCCCAGTAGGTGTCTGGGGATGGGCTTCTCCCAGGTGATGTTTATAACACTGACCATCAAAAAAGGCCCTCCTGTGGGGAGAAGGTCTCTTGATAACATTTTTCTCTCACCCCCACAGACCTCCGGGGAGTCACATGGCTGACGGCATTCCTGAGCCCTGGACAGACGGGCGCAGGCTCGCACCGCAGGGTCACACAGAGCCCACCTGTTGCTGGAGCTCCTCCCTCTGCTTCCGCACCTCCTCCAGGGCTTGAGCCATCGCCACACTCACGATTTCTCTCTGGCTCCACTCTTCCTGCAATACCGAAAAACCAGGAGGAGATTGAGCCCCAAAACTCAGTTCATGTGTTTTTAGTTGAACACTTCACATGAAGGCCACAGCAGGAGTAGTGTCTCGCAGGGCCAGACGAACACTGTCCCTGCTTTCCAAGGTTCCCAGGCTGCCCTCTGGCTGCAAGGCCTTCTGTATCCCTCTGAGAACGGTCCTGGTGGACAGCACGCCAGGGCACAGCACTGGGGGTCGTTCATCCCATGAGCACCCCAGCCAGTGCTCGGACCTAGAACTTGAAGAGCTGGGCCAGTGGAATCAACGCAGAACAGGAAAGACTCTCAGGCCACGCGGATGGAACAGCGGACTGGGACCATCCGGTTATAGAAAAAACAATAAGAAATTAGGGATTTTAGTAAGGCGAAATGTCACAGACTCACCAAAATTAACCATTTTGTACGAGAGAAAACTGAGGCTCTGAGAGGTTAATCATTTGCCCACGGTCCTGGAGCTGGTAAGTGGCACAGCCAGCTTCTGTCTGAGCTCAGAGCCAAGCTTTGGAGGCTACACTCTCCCACCCACAGTATTTTCTACCACGAGCAGGGCTGCCTCACTGGCCTTTCCCAGAGCACAGCGACTAACCAACAAACCCTCAAGTCCTCTCCTGTGACTGATGCCGGGCTTGCAATCAACCCCTAGACGAATAATATGACTTCTCAGGGGCCTGAACACTGTCAGGGATGTCCACTGTTTCTGTCTCCCCAGAATCCCCTCCTTTTTGGGGGGTAAGAGCCTCATCATTGCTCTTCTCTACTCCCACCCCACAATTCCACATAGTTCTGGCCAAAAATGATACCCCCATTTTGTGGCTACAAGGATAAGCATGTGATCCAGGCCTGGTCAATCACAATACCTCATCTCCTTGGCCAAATCAATTTGTCCAGAGGGTGGCTCTGTCCCTCAAGATGAACCAATCAGAATCCCCCCATTCTTTTTTTTGGTGAGGAAGATTGGCCCTGAGCCAACATCTGTCCCAATCTTCCTCTACTTTATGTGGGACACCGCCACAGCGTGACTTGACGAGAGGTGCTAAGTCCACACCCAGGATCTGAACCTGGGAACCCTGGGCCGCCCACAGAGTAGCATGTGAACTTAACCTCTACACCGGCTGGCTGGCCCCCGAATCCCTTTTATACGACGAAGCTGAGAGGGAGAATCCCTCCTTCCCCGGGGTCGCTAAGCTGGAGCGTCACCAGCTTGGAGCCGCTGTGGGACTGGACGCAGTCTATATCCTGGAGAAAAGCGAGTGCGAGAGCTGGGTGACTGACAGGGGGACAGCATGATGCAGGATGAGGAGAGCTCTGAGGCCTCGGGTTCCTGGCGAACAAGTCCTTCTGGTTCTGTGAGCTGCTCTACTCCTCCTACGAAACCGCCCTTTCCACTTACTCCAGGCCAAGCGCGTCAACAGAGGGAGATGTCAGTCATGGCCAGTGGCATTCTGGCTCCTATTGCAGAGTTGTCAGAATTGACCTTCCGTGAGACCACCTCTAGTGGACAAGAGCAATTGGCACCTGAACTCTAGAGGCTGACGTTGGGACCTAACTACTCCGGACAATACCCCTCGTAGGGGAGGCTCTGGTGATACAGGAGAAGGAGCAAGAGGTTTCAGGCTGGGTGGAGCTATGAAACCGTGGCCCTGCCTGCCCAGGTGGGGAGGGTGACAGGAACGTCCTGCTTCTGCAGCAGCCTTTTCGGGAGAAGTTTAGAAGAGACGCTGTGACCACTGACGTCTAAGTGGCCAGGAGGCAGACTGTGAGCAAGAAGACAGGGCCGGCACTGCACTTGACAATTCTCATCCATGCTCAGGCTGGATCTTCAGGGTAATCTTCTCGAAGGCAAGGGTGATCATCTTCAGTCTAAAATAAGGAAACTGGATTTCCTCAAGAACCAGCTGGTGAGGGGCTAGGCTGGCTCACAGAACTGATTCCACGCGGCTCTGAAGTCTGTGCTACTGCCACAGAGCCACAGACAATCCAGGACCACGGGAGGTGAGGCTGACCGTGCAGCTCAGGGTCGCTGTGGGGGCCACCATGCTACCCACAGGCGGCAGCTCTCTGCACCTAGGAATGATTTCCCCAGAGGGGCTCAGGGAACAGCTATTTTGAAAAATATGAGATACAAACAATTCTAAACATGTGTGCACCTAAACATAGTGCCTCAAAATACTTGAAGCAAAGACTGACAGAACTAAAGGGTGAAAGAGACAAATCCACGATCATAGCTGAAGATTTAGCACATTTCTCTCAGTAGCTGATAAAACAAATTGACCAAAAAAAAAGAGGGGCCAGCCCCGCGGAGTAGTGGTTAAGTTCGAGGTGATCTACTTTGGGGGCCCAGGTTCTTGGGTTTGGATCCTGGGTGTGGACCAACACCACTCATCAGCCATGCTGTGGCAGCGACCCACATATAAAGTGGAGGAAGATTGGCACAGATGTTAGCTCAGGGCTAACCTTCCTCAAGCAAAAAGAGAAGAGGATTGGTAACAGAGTTAGCTCAGGGCTAGTCTTCCTCAGCAAAAAAAAAAAAGTATCAGAAAACATATAGAAGATTTCAACAATACTATCAACCAACTTGATTTAATTAGTACATATAGAATGTTCTCCCTAACAGCAGCAGAATATATATTCTTTTCAAGTGCACTAAAGTATTTAACAAGATAGACTATAGGCTGGGTCATAAAACAAGTCTAAATAAATGTCAAAGGACAGAAATCATTCAGAATATTATCTGATCCTAATGGTATTAAACTAGAAATCCAAGATATCGAGAAAATCCCCCAAATGTTGAAAATTAACCCCCTTTCTAAACAGCCTGTGTGTGCTGGTTTTTAAGTTATTGCCTCTCAGCCCACACCTAGCCTTTTAGAATCTGCTTTGTGACGCTACACCCGGGACTCGGCCAACCACATTTCTGCTCATCCAGCTGGCTCCATATCAATATCTGCCAACAGGGGGAGCTTGAGGGAGGCTGCACGGCAGGAGGAGGGAGAAAAAGCCTTCCTGCTTTCCGGCAGCTCCTGCTTCTCTGAGCAGTGCTCCTTTGCCCTGGTAGCAGCAATTTCTTCCTAAAGCAGCAGCTGCATCCACTTTGCAGTTTTTCCAACACTTGCAACTGAATTCATTCACTGCCCCATCCTCCGACACACACACCAGCACCAACTGTACAGCGCCCCCCCTCAGGGGCCTGAGTGTCAAACCTGTGCGGCTCTCAATTCCTAAGTTTAATAATTCCAACTTCTTCACTTTGCTCCCTTAGTCCTAGGGTTGGAAGCTGCTTCCTGCAGTTGCTACCTTCGTGGTATCTTTTAACTGTTTCAGTGCTGGATTAAAAAACTTTACATTAATAATGACAAAGCAACAGAGATTGGATTGGTGGTTACCAAAGGGGGAGGGGGGAGGGGGAGGGCAGAAGGGGTGATTCAGCTCACATGTGAGGTGATGGCCTATAATTAGTTTTTGGGTGGTGAACATGAGGTAATCTACACAGAATTCGAAATATATTATGATGTACATCTGAAAGCTATATAATGTTATAATCCAATGTTACTGCAATAAAAAAAAAAAAACCAAACCAAAAAAAACCACTTTACATTAGAACATAAATTCTCATTTGAATAACTGGGGTGGCTCCTTTCTCCTGAATGGACCATGAATGACACACTGTGGGTCAGATTTTCTGTTTCTTTTTGCATACATATTTGCAATAATCATTGCTCTTCATTCTTTCTTACCTCCTTACATCCATGTTCTTCCACCCAGAATTTTCCCTCACCTGAAAGATGCTTGTTCTTTTTGGTAGGAAGACTGTCCCTGAGCTAACATCTGTACCAACCTTCCTCTATTTTGTATGTGGACGCTGCCACAACATGGCTTGATGAGCGGTGTGTAGGTCCGCACCTGGGATCCGAGTATGCAAACCCCGGGCCACAGAAGCAGAGCATGTGAACTTAACCACTGTGCCATCGGGCTGGCTCCTAAAACATGCTCTTTAGTAGTTCCTTTAGTGCAAGTCTGTTGCTGACTAATTTTTTGTTTTCATTTTACTGGTTTTCTTCAGTTCTACCACCATGCTGTGTCTGGGTATGGATTTTCACATTGCTCCTGTTTGCATCTGTAAGGGTTCTTATACCTGTACCTGTAACTTGACAGTTTTCATCAGTCTGGCAAACTCTCAGCCATGAAATCTCTTCAATGATTGCTTCTGTCTTGTTTTTTCCATTTCCTTCTGGGCCTCCACTGATACATGATAAGACATCTCACAGAATCCTAATGTCTTTAATTGTTCATTTTATGTATTTCATTCTGCCCTTTCTTACATTTCACTAATTCTCTCTTTAGTTCTAATCTGCTGTTAAACTCATTCATCTTTTTGGTAGACAGCTTTACTGAAGTAGAATTGAATAATCAACTAAACATAAAGTGTGCAATATGATGAATTATGGTGAAATCATTGCCACAATAAAAATAGTGAAAATATCCATTACCCCAAAAACGTTTCCACATGCCCTTTTGTAATCTACTGCGTTTTAGTTATTGCATTTTTCAATTCTAAAATTCGAATTTGATCGCTTTTCAAAACTGCTGTCTTTTATTAGTTTCCAAATCTCAGCTGACATTTTCAATTTTGTCTTCTGTATCCTTAAACACGGTAAGCACAGTAATAGCTGAGCCTCCTAACAGCTCTTCCTACTTCAGCACTTGCCTCATTTACAGAACACTCTCCACTCAGAGCCAGAGTGACTCTTTTCAGACAGACCTCCTCACATCACTTCTCTCCTTCACGCCTCGGATGGCTTCCCTGCCCTCCCCTCACTACCATCCACTCTTCTTCCCCAGCCCACTAGGCAGCAGCCACACTGGCCTCGGTGCTGTTCTCTAGACAAACCAAGCCTTTTTCCTTCCACAGAGTCTTTCTATTTGCTATTTCTTCTGTCTGGAATATTCCTTCCCCAAACATTCACACTGCTGGCCCTTCTCCTTATTCAGATGTTTTGCTCAAATATCCTGAAGCCTCCCTGACCTCCCAATTTAAAAGAGTGCTCTCCGTCCTACTCCCGGCCCCTCACGCTACTTTGTCCTCTTCAGAGCACATGACTATTGCTCACTTGTGTACTGTCTCCCTTCACAAGCTCCTCAGGGGGAGAGTTTTGTCCTTCTGCTCACTGGCGCATCTCAGCACCTACAACGGTGCATACAGGTACTTAAACGTCTGTTGAAGGAAGGCATGAAAAAGTATCTGACTCTAAAGTACACGCTTCCCTCGAGCCAGCACTACCGCCCCAGCACCGGCAGCACCTCGCACACGCGTCCCTCGAGCCGGCACTACAGCCTCAGCACCGGCAGCACCTTGCACACGCGTCTCTCCAGCTGGCACTACAGCCCCAGCACCGGCAGCACCTCGCACACGTGTCCCTCCAGCTGGCACTACGGCCCCAGCACCGGCAGCACCTCGCACACGCGTCCCTTGAGCCGGCACTACGGCCCCAGCACCAGTAGCACCTCGCACACGCTTCCCTCAAGCCGGCACTACAGCCCCAGCACCGGCAGCACCTTGCACACGCGTCCCTCAAGCCGGCACTACGGCCCCAGCACCGGCAGCACCTCGCACACGCGTCCCTCCAGGCGGCACTACGGCCCCAGCACCGGCAGCACCTCGCACACGCGTCCCTCCAGGCGGCACTACGGCCCCAGCACCGGCAGCACCTCGCACACGCGTCCCTCCAGGCGGCACTACGGCCCCAGCACCGGCAGCACCTCGCACACGCGTCCCTCCAGGCGGCACTACGGCCCCAGCACCGGCAGCACCTCGCACACGCGTCCCTCCAGCCAGCACTATGGCCCCAGCACCGGCAGCACCTCGCACATGCGTCCCTCAAGGCAGCACTACGGCCCCAGCACCGGTGGCACCTCGCACACGCTTCCCTCAAGCTGGCACTACGGCCCCAGCACCGGCAGCACCTCGCACACGCTTCCCACAGTCCAGCACTACCGCCCCAGCACCGGCAGCACCTCGCACACGCTTCCCACGGTCTGGCACTACGGCCCCAGCACCGGCAACACCTCGCAGACACTGCTGAAGGCTCACTCGGCACAGGCCCTCAGCTGTGGATGTTCTCAGACAAGTCCTGTGCCAAAGAATCGACAAGGTCGTGGTGTTGTGACCAAGCTGGGCAAGTACTGCAATGACCCATCGTCCAAGGGCTGCTGTGAAAGAGGTTGGGGAGCCGGAGGCCTATAAGGAAGTGCCAGAATCTCTCTCCCTCTGCATCCAGTTATGTCCAGGGAATGAAGCGGGCAGCATCTGATTAAAGCACCATGTTCCCAGAAAGGAAAGGGTGACAATCCAGCAGACTGTTTCTTCATTTCTGTACATGCTCCCTGGCATAAACAAACAAGGTCCTATGACCAACCATGTGAGGCCTTGCTTTCCTAGTCTCACTGTTAAAATCAGCAACATTGTGCTCTGACAGCATTACTTTCAGGCAGCTGTTGATGGCAGCGCAGAGGAAGGGCTGACCTCTGTGGTGGAGTGAAAAGTCAGACCAGCGCCACCTCTAACTACGGAACTTGGGCAAATTATGTACACTTGGAACTTCAATGACATTAACTGCAAAATGAGCACAATTCTTCCCACCGTCCTGGATCACTGAGAGGACTTAATCAGGCGACAATTTCCAGTAAATGCCTAACAGAACTACTGAATAAATGCCAGTTCCACCCCTTCTCACTCTAAGTACAGAACTCTCACTCGGCTGCTCCAAATACACACGTGCAAGACATGACACTTTTGTGAAACTGATTCAATTAGATAGATACCTTTAGCTTCTTTAGTTCAAGTTGGTGATGCTGTAAAGAACATTCACATTCATTCTTACTTTCTTTAAGGGCTGCATTTTCTTGCTCCAGCTCTCTCTGCAAATTGAGCACAGTATATATAAAAAGAAAAGGTCTTTACCATATTCCCCCCGAGCACAGTCCTGTCTTTGACATGGAATCTTTAAAAATGCTCCCTGTTCCTTTTTTGGTCACTGCAGGGGTGGGAGATGAGAACAGGGCGGAGGTCAGAAAGAGAGAGCCGCTTGACAAACTCCTCACAAGAAGAAACGAGGCACTTGACTCTGAAGACTGTGGGACAGGGAGGGGACCAGGGAAAAGGAGAAGCCATTCGGGGAGAACAACAGAAACTGTAGACAGACAATGGGAAGAAGCTGGTGGGACTGGTCAGGAAGTGACAGGAAGTCCCTGTGCAGCCCAAGGAAAAAGCAAACCCATCTGATTGGGGGTTTTGTAAAAAGCAGCCTTTTCCCATCCAGGCTCACGAGCAGGTGTCTTGGTGGGGAGACAAACACTGCTCAAAAAGTGGTTTCCTAGTTCAGAAGAGGCTGGTCCTCTTCCTGTCAAACTACTTGGCAGCCCAGCCACGCGCGAACCTGGCGCTCATGTGGCGGCCTCCCCGCTCCTGCACTCACCGCCTCCCGCTGTGCAGCTGTCTGCTCGGCTGCCCGAGCTCTCTCCAGGGCAGCGAGCTGGGCCTCCAGCACGTGGATGCGCTCTGTGCACTGCTGCTCCAGAGCGAGCACCTGCTGCTGAGCACGGCTGCTCTCCTTGTTTGCGGCAGCCTGTGGGGGTACCAGAGGACAGTTATTCATGGTGACAACAGGGGCCTTATTCTGTCCCTTGGTGACCAAAGATGGGTATCCGACAGAAACACCTCTCCTTCCTGACCTTTCTCAGCCTGGGTGCTATCGATGTCCCCTGCTGTAAGCTCTGCCTATTGCCCTGGCCCCTGGCCTGCTCAGGAGCTGGGGTTGGGGACAGGTTTGGGCACCAGCCAGTCCTAAGACACAGCCCTCTGTCACCCCACTCAGTGTTGCCCTCTATGGCTGAAGTGCTTCCTGGGAGGAAGTATAAGAGAGTGATGAAGAACAAGAGCTTTGATCTAAGAAAGATGTGAGTTCTGCCATTTACTAGCTGGGAGACCAAGGGCTAGGGACCAGGTTTTTCTGAGCCTGCTTCCTCTAGAATGATAACAACAGTACACATGCCTTAGGTCTGCTGCAAGGACTAAAGGAAAACATGTGCAGAGAACTTAGCACAGTGCCTAGGACACGGCAAACATGCCATAAATGCTGTTTTTATTTCTCTAGTTTTTTTCTTTTTTTTTTTCTGCTTTTTCTCCCCAAAGTCCCCCAATACATAGATGTATATTTTAGTTGTGGATCTTTCCAGCTGTGGCATGTGGGACGCTGCCTCAGCATGGCCTGACGAGCGGTGCTATGTCCCCGCCCAGGATCCAAACCAGCGAAACCCCGGGCCGCTGAAGCGGAGTGTGCAGACTTAACCACTAGGGCATGGGCTGGCCCCTATTTCTCTAGTTTCGAACTCAACACCCAACCTGGGGCTGTGACAGCTGGCCAAGCCTTGCCATCTTCTCCCCAGAGTTGGGCCTGTTCTCCACAGCCCCGGCTGCAAGCTGAGGTTTGACTCCCAGTGGAGCTATGACCTCTAACAGTCCCAGAACTAGGCTGGGCCCCACGGCCAGCTGTCAGGTGCGACTCATCCTCTCTGGATAACTCCGATCCTCCAGCAGGCCCCCACTCCCTCCATCTGCAGCTGCCCGCCTGTTCAGATTCAGCACAACTGGATCTAAGGTCGGGTCCAGATACCACTCCAGAAGTTGGGAGTGAGTCTGAGGTGTGTGCAAAGGCATGAAGGGAAAGCATCGAGGGTCCAGGACACAGCAGCCGCAATAACCACTTACAAGCTCCTGAATCTGAGCTTCTTGAGTTGCCATGATGTCACTGCTCTGTTTCAGCTTCTCCTCAGACGCCTGCAGGCTCTGCTCTAGTTCTCTCACCTGAGGGGAAACAGAAGCACTCTTTCGTTCAAAGGAAGCTGGAGAGTAGCAACAAGTGGCTTTAAGTCCTAAAACAGGTCCATGACAGAAAATTTTTAAATTAGAAAAACGATAACGCATAAGTCTACCATTATAAAGCACTATCGTTCCAATGCATTTTCTTCTAGTCGGTTTTATGATTTTTTAAAAATAACTTTTTATACAATTCTGGTAAAACTCTGTATTTTTCCTCCTCACTCAAGTTTCCTTCTGTGTTTCCACATATTCTTCAGATCATAGATTGTCTCTTCAAAGGATATTTCATAATTTACTGAACCAGTGCCTACAGTGCTGGCACTTAGGTTGTTTTCCATTTTCCCATCTAAAATGAGGCAGCAGTTAATATCTTCATGCAACGTTTTTTGACCTGGTTTGAATCACTTGCTTAGGATAGATTTCCAGAAGTGGGATTACCGCTCATGATACAAACTTAGGTCTCACTCATTCCACAAATATCAACCAAGCCTGACTAGGTACCTGGCACTGCCACTGGGACATGAGGCAGGCCCAGAGGACAGGACGACATATTGCCCAGCACTGGGCTCGACCTGGCTCTCTAATGTGACATTTTTATCTGACTCGAGCTGTCTTTGCCAATTTCTCTTATAAAGTCCTCTTGTGGGGGGCCAGCCTGGTGGCACAGTAGTTAAGTGCGCATATTCCGCTTCGGCGGCCCAGGCTTCAACGGTTCAGATCCCGGGTGCGGACATGGCACCACTTGGCAAGCCACGCTGTGGTAGGCGTCCCACATACAAAGTAGAGGAAGATGGGCACGGATGTTAGCTCAGGGCCAGTCTTCCTCAGCAAAAAGAGGAGGATTGGCAGCAGATGTTAGCTCAGGGCTAATCTTCCTCAAAAAAAAAAAAATGAGTCCTCTCGTTTGTTGAATAAGGTCTGACCTTGGGGAACTCTATTATGACAACATACGCACAGGCAAGGCTGCAGCTTTGTCAGGAGAGGCAGGGACCCAATGAGATGGATATTTTCAGGTCTTACGGTTCCTCCTATACATTCACGTATAAGACTCAACTGAAGTAACCCTGTGAGAATAGTGCATTTCCGTAGAGGAGAACAGTCATGTTACTTGTCCATTGTCACAAATTCTATTTGTGGTAGAGCCGGGACTGAAACCTAGCTTTTTAAACTCCTGAGTTCAGAAAATATCTACCCAAGTCCCAATTTAGAGGGAGAGCTCAAGAGAGACTCAGATCCTCAAAAGGTTAAGCAGAGAGTTATCATAAGGCCTGGCGATTCTACTCCCAGGTATATACCCAAGAGAAACGACAGCCTGAGTGCACACAAAACCCTTGTTCACAGCACTAATGTGCATGGCAGCATCATTCACAACAGCCACAGGATGGAAACAACCCAAATGTCCATTGACAAGAGAAGGGATAAACAAAACGTGGTATATATATATACAGTGGAATGAAAGTCTTAAAGAAGCTTATTTAGCCTTAAAAAGGAATGACATTCTGACACATGGTACAACATGCATGAACCCTGAAGATACTAAGCTAAGTGAAATAAGCCAGACACAAAAGGTCAAATATTGTATGATCCCACTAATATAACGTACAGAGTCATCAAATTCATAGAGACAGAAAGTAGAATGGTGGCTGCAGGGGACGGGGAGGAGAGCATGGGGAGTTACTGCTTTAACTGGTACAGAGGTACAGTTCAAGAAGATGATAAAGTTCTGGAGGTGGATGGTGGTGATGGTTGCACAACAATGTGAATGCACTTAAAGCCACTGCACTGCACACCTAGAAATGGTTGAAAAGCTAAATGTTGTGTTATGTATATATATTTTTTTAAAGATTTCATTTTTTTTCCTTTTTCTCCCCAAAGCCCCCCAGTACACAGTTGTATATTCTTCGCTGTGGGTCCTTCTAGTTGTGGCATGTGGGACGCTGCCTCAGCGTGGTTTGATGAGCAGTGCCATGTCCGTGCCCAGGATTCGAACCAACGAAACACTGGGCCACCTGCAGCGCAGCGCGCGAACTTAACCACAGGCCACAGGGCCAGCCCCTATGTTATGTATATTTTGCAACAGTGAAAAAAAAGATACTCAGAAATAGGTAGAACTGAATTATAATAAAACAAACAAAGCTGTATTAAGATAAAAATACAGTTTTAAATATATTTATCAGGAAATAAGAAAGATTTTAAAAATGGGCTAAGCATGTGCCATGGTCTGAATGGTTGTGTCTCAGGTCGAAAGCCTAACGCCTGATGGGATGGTATTAGGATATGGGGCCTCTAGGAAGAGCTTAGGTCATGAAGGCAGACCCCTCAGGAGTGGGATTAGTGCTCTTATAAAAGAGGCCCCACAGAGATCCCTGGCCCCTTCTGCCACTTCACACTCATTAAACTGGCAAAAAAATTAAAAGGCTGGGAAACACCAATGCTGGAAAAGGCAGAGATGCAGATACAGTGACCCTCGTGCACGCTGGGGGAGCGAAGCCAGGTGCAGCCCTCTGGGAACGTTCTTGTCTTACTTAGTCACATTAGGTCATACACACTCTCTATTCTCCTTAAGATAACAGGGACCAGGACGTTCACTGCAGTGTCATCTGTGGTCACAGGAAGAAGGCGGCAATCTGGATGTCTAACATCTAGTAGATAACTACAAAGTGGAATAGGTGAGTACAGCGAAGTGGACACAGATAGCAGATGGGGCAGAGGAAAGTAACAGAGAAGACACATGCAGGGCCATATCGTTTCCCTCAATTAACATACATGCACTCAAAACAATGCCACCTATTTTTTTTTTTTGAGGAAGATTAGCCCTGAGCTAACATCTGCCGCCAATCCTCCTCTTTTTGCTAAGGAAGACTGGCCCTGAGCTAACATCCGTGCCCATCTTCCTCCACTTTATATGCAGGATGCCTGCCACAGCATGGCATGCCAAGCAGTGCTATGTCCGCACCTGGGATCCGAACAGTTGAAGCCTGGGGCGCCAAATCGGAATGTGCGCACTTAATCGCTGCGCCACCAGGTCGGCCCCAATGCCACCCATTTTAAGGCAATCCAACAATAAAAGTGTGTGTTATTAACCACAACAGAATGGTTTCCTATGGGAGGGAGGGGAATGGGGATAAAAAGGAATAAATAAACACAAGCACAACTTTGTGTGGAACAATGACAGTGATGTGGCAAGAACGAAGAAAACGACTAGCTCAACCCTGTATAAGTAAGATCCAAAAGACAGTCCCTCTGAAAGAAAACCTCTGACCCAAGGGGATTCTCAGCCACAACCATGTCATCCAACCAGGTTACAACTCAGACACAGGAATCACTTGGGAGTGAGATCAGTACCCGAGTCTGCAGGACGTCAATGGCCTTGGCCTGGCTGCTTCTGGCTGCTAAGAGCTGCTGTCTGGTATCCTCCAAATTCTGCTCGGCAACTGTTTTCTGTAAGTTGAAAGAAGAGTAAAAGAAAATAGTCATTTCTCCATTGAATAAATATTTACTGGTATCTAAAACATACTACGATTTGTGTGAGGCACAAGGGACACAAATACATTTTTAAAAAATAACAGCTAATTGAGATAAAATTCACATTTCATAAAGTACAGAGAGAGAAATTTGACAGTCCTTTGACCTTGACGCTGGGGTAAAAGACTAACAAAAATATTATACAACAGAGTGCAACAGGCACCCACAAAGAATGAGCAAAGAGTGGGAAACGGCCTCAGGAAAGTGGGAGGCTTCACGATTCACAGGTGGCGCGGGAGGGGGAGCACCCAGGCAGAGGGATGACTAGCGGAGGTGTGAAACAGCCTGGCACACGTGGGGAGCTACAACTTGCCAAAAGTTAAAGTGATGATGGATTCAGGTCAAGAAACAAGACTGGAAAATTAGGCAACAGGCCAGATCGTGAGAAACTTTTTATGCTGCAGAAAGGAGTTTCAATTTAATTCCGTAGGCAATATTTTTCAAAGTGGGGTGGTCCAAACACTGGCATTAGACTTATTTGGTTGGTGGGGAGGGGTAGCTGTTAAACTTGAGGCCTCCTTCCAGGCCTACTGAAATCAGAACTTCTGAGGGGAGGGACAGAGATATAGACTTCAAACAAACCCCCCAAGTATCTCTCATGCACACTAAACTTTATAATAATGATGACGGCACACTAATAATGATTATACCATTAATAGCTGAAATACACCGAGGGCCCCCCATTATGTTCTAAGCCTCATTCGAAGTACTTCACATACTGTAACTCATTTAATCCTAACGATAATTCTACGCATTTGGTACAATCATTAGCCCTACTTTACAGAGGCAGAAACAAACACAGAGACATTAAGTTACCTGCTCTAAGTCACAAACTAGTAAGTAGAGAGGTGAGACACAAACCGAGGTAGCCTGGTGCTAGAAATCAATTTCCACCCTGGAACCCACATTACACACACTGCAGACTGCAGGGGAGTCGTGGAAGCTCTTTAAGGAGCGATGTGGTCAGAAACGTTGTTTAGGAGGTCATTTTGGCAGTGGGTGTGGAAGGCTGCGTCAGAGGGTGGAGGAGGAGAGACTGAGCCGGGCAGGCCAGTCTGGAGACTCTAGTGTAGACTAGGCTAGAGGCGCAGGAAGCCCTGAAGTGCAACAGCGGCAGCAGAGATGGAGCTATTCGGCTGAAACTGACTCAAGACAGAAAGCGAGGTCGAATCAAGGCCCAAGGCTTTGGCTTTGTCACCTTTGTCACAGTGAGGCCAATCACTGGCATAGAGAGAGGAGGAGCAGCACGAATGTGGGCAAATGAAGTGAGATGTGATGAGAAAGTAAGTTGCCCAACACCACTGGGCACGAGGCCAGTCTGCTCAACAGCCTCCTTCAGCTCAGGAGAGTCTGCTCGCTGCCCTGTTTGCCTTGGCCAATGGAAGCACAAAAGGGCAGAGGAGAGCAGGGTGGTAAGACAAGACAGCACGAGTGGCGTAAATCACTAGGTGGGGTGATCAGGGTGCTATTTATTCATATGCATCTCTGAACAAAGTTCTCCCTTTCCCTGAGGAAAACATGCCACACGGGTGACATGAGGCTTTCTTTGTGAAAGCAGGACAATCAAAAGGTGGGGAGAGTGCTCTTCTCACCAAGCTGTTTGTAGACTCTGTGGCTCTGAAACTCTAGGATTTTATGAAATCTCCGGGGTTACCATTGCTTTCCCAACATCGGCCAGCTCAAAGAGAGCTAGTCACCTCTTTCAGGAGTTCCTGCACATGCTCTTCTCCTGATAAGTTCTGCTCCAGTCTCTTCTCCAAGGAAGCAACCTTCTCCTGCAAATGTGTGATGAGTTTTTCTTTCTCTTGAGTTTCAGCAGTGACCTGCAGGTGAAAGCAGAGATTCCGTCACACTATAAACCCCCTCTCCCTTCCTTCCTGTCTCCTCTAGGACCATCACCATTTCTTTGAAATTCTGTTCTCAACTGCATCCTAGAAGAACACACAGCTGGGAAATCTTCCCTGAAAACGGGACATAGAAGATACAAGACCAGACCTCAACATCACTCAGGTATCCAGTTCAGACCCAGTGCAGCAAGAGGCAAACGCTCACCCCAATTTAAGCAACTGAAAATCTGGGAAGGACACTGTTGCCCCCTCTGTGGAATCTAGCCAGGAGCCAGGGAAGATGCTCCTCCTCTTGAAAATAACCAGATGGTACTGTCATGATCTACGAGCCAAAGGAATACTCCTCCTCCCACTCTCATCAAGCATATGTTTAATCCTACTAATCCAGAGTCCAACAGGAGCGACATCTTTACCCCAGATGCCAAAAACCAGCAGAGGATGTCCCACTCAAGAAGCCCCCAGCCAGCCCTACAATGATCTAAGAACAGTGCTTCTCGAAACATGAGGCTGGATGGAGCAGTAATGGTGCCACTGTAGCGCCTTAAGGCACAAGAGAGAACTTCTGAAATGAATGATATTTACCCTGGCTCACAGCACAGGGAACACAGTAGAGCTGCTGGGCACCTCACACCTTGGCCCAGACCAACAGCTGCCCACTTATTTATTTCAGTCTGTCTCTTTAGCAGCGGTGGTAGTGGTGAGTTGGGCTAACTTTATTCCTTTCACTATTCCCAATCTTCAAATGCTGCTCAATGTCCAAGTAGAGGATCCAGGAAGCTTTGAACATATAAGTTCTTATATCCCTAGTGGTCCTTGTATCCCCTGAGGACGTCCCTTCTCCTCTCCAAAAAAGGTCATAGAGCAGCAACATCTCACTGTGAAGATTTGAGTCTCCTCACATATACTCTGCTTCCTCAGATGCCCTCACCTTATGCTTCTGTCACTCCATCTCAAGCCACAGACGTTCATGCTTAGCTTGTAACCCAGCCAATCTCCTCAGATTAAGATGTAGCAACTTGGGCCTCGGGTTTTGGGAAGAAGCATTTGCCGTTCTGAATCCTCACAGGGATGACAACATAAGTAGTGGGGGGGGAGTTTGCAGAATGGATTCAGGATCCCATAATTCAACAAAACTTTATCAAGCCTATACTCTGTGTTGTCTTCTGGGGATACAATCAGACACAGTGCCTGACTCACAGAAGCATGGAGGCTGGTGGTGGAGATACACAAGCTTAATTATAAAACAACAAAATCATGCTGCAACAGAGGGACATACAAGGTGCTATGAGATCTCAGAGGCAGGAGGCACTAACTGTTCGGGGCAATCAGATCAGGCCTCCTAAGCAGGCTCCTATACAAGCCCGGGGGGAAGGGGTTGGAGAGGAAGCAGCACTCCGGTAAAGGGCAGCACATGCAAAGGAAGAACAGACAAGTTCAGCATGACCGGGGGCAGGGTGAAGACAACTCCCAAGTCTGTGGCTCAGACCCTGGATGAATAACATTATTCGGGGCAAAAACACAGGAGGGCGAGGGTGTTTGATAGGAAAGAAAAACAGTTTTGGCTATGTTGGCCCATCTTTATGGGTCTCTTACTAATAACACTAATAATAGCAATAGTAATAACTATAACCACACAGGGCGGCGGCAGCAGCAGCTATAGTGTCCAGGGCATGTGCAAGCACTTCCCATTATCTCTAGTCCTCACAACCACCCTTCACTGTGTCCATGCATAAGGAAACTGAGGTTTAGGGATTAGCCCAAAGGCACACACCTTAGTGACAGATTAAGGATTCAAACCCAGGTCTTCTAGATCTAAAGCCTGTACTTATCACCTGAACTTGAGAGATACAGGTGACCCGTTCCAGTGAAAACCAAAAGAACAACCAAGTCCTATACAAGTCACTGTGTTAGACAGAGTTAGGGACAGAAGAAGAATCAGTCACCAATTTCCATGTAGTTTTCTTGTGCACCATATCCCACATGGAGCCCTCCTCTTCACTTTGGCTGTTTTACTGGAGGCCCTTAGCACCTAAGGTGCTATAGCTAACACCATACTTAATGGTGAGGAAAATCAAAGCTTTCCCACTAAGGTCAGGTACAAGGCAGGATGTCCCCATTCACCACTCCTTTTTGACATTGTACTGGAAGTCCTGGCTAAGGCAATAAGGCAAGAAAAGGAAATGAAAGGTATACAGATTGGGAAGGAAAACATAAAATTGTCTTTTTTTCAAATGACATGATTGTCTACTTAGAAAATCCAAATGAATTAACAAAAAACCTCCCAGAACTAATAAGTGATTATTGCAAGGTTGCAGGATACAAGGTTAATATACAAAAGTCAATTGCTTTCCTATATACCAACAACAAACAAGTGGAATTTGAAATTAAAAAACACAATACCATTTATTTTAAGACCCTCAAAAATAAAAAACTTGGGTATAAATCTAACAAAATAGGTCCAAGATCTATATGAAGAAAACTACAAAACTCTGATGAATGAAATTTTTAAAAACTAAATAAATGGAGAGATATTCCATGTTTACAGATAGGAAAACTCAATACTGTCAAGACATCAGTTCTTCCCAACTTGATCTATAGATTCAAAGCAATCCCAGACAAAATCCCAGCAAATTATTTTATGGATATCAACAAACTGATTCTAAAGTTTATATGGAGAGGCAAAAGACCCAGAATAGCCAACACAATATTGAAGAAGAACAAAGTCGGAGGACTGATGCTATCTGGCTTCAAGACTTACTATAAAGTTACAGTAATCAAGACAGTATGGTACTGGGGCTGGCCCCGTGGCGGAGTGGTTAAGTTTGCACGCTCTGCTCCAGGCAGCCCAGTGTTTCGTTGGTTCGAATCCTGGGCGCGGACATGGCACTGCTCGTCAAACCACGCTGAGGCGGCGTCCCACATGCCACAACTAGAAGGACCCACAATGAAGAATATACAACTGTGTACCGGGGGGGCTTTGGGGAGAAAAAGGAAAAAAATAAAATCTTTAAAAAAAACAAAAAAAGACAGTATGGTACTGACAAAAAAACAGACAAACAGATCAATGGAACTGAATAGAGAGCCCAGAAATAGGCTCTCCTAAATATAGTCAACTGATCTTTGACAAAGGAACAAAGGCAATACAATGGAGCAAAGATAGCCTCTTCAACAAATGGTGCTGGAACAACTGGACATCCATATGTAAAAAAGTGAATGGAGACACAGACCTTACATCCTTCATAAAAATGAACTCAAAATGGATCACAGACTTAAATGTAAAACTCAAAACTATGAAACTCCTGTAAGAGAAAACAGGAGAAAACCTAGATGACCTTGGGTATGGCAGTGACTTATTACATACACCACCAAAGGCATGAACCATGAAAGAAATAATTGATAAGCCGGACTTCAACAAAATTAGAAACTTCTGCTCTGCTTAGGACAATGTCAAGAGAATGAGAAGAAAAGCCAGACTGGAAGAAAAATCTGCAAAAGAGATGTCTGATAAAGGACTGTTCTCTAAAATATAAAAGAAACTCTTAAAACTCAACAATAAAGAAAAAAACCCTCAGCAATAAGAAAACAAACAACCCAACAGAATAAGGCAAAGAAAAAAAAGTGTAAGAATTGGAAAGAAAGAAACAAAGCTGTCTTCATTTACAGATGATATGACTGCTATTAAGGAAACTCAAAGACCCTAGAGATTCATTGTTAAGCTTAACAAAAGGTGTGCAAAGAAATTAATACACAAAAATAATATTTCCATATGCCAGAAATGAATAGAAAAAGTCATTTTTAAAATGACACAATTTAGAACTGGTATAAAAAAATAAAGCACCTAGGAATAAATTCAACGACAGATAAACTTTAACGGAGAAAACTACAGAACCTTTTGGAAAGCCATTTAAAAAAAAAAAAAAAACAAACAGGGGCTGGCCCCGTGGCCGAGAGGTTAAGTTCGCGCGCTCCGCTGCAGGTGGCCCAGTGTTTCGTTGGTTCGAATCCTGGGCGCGGACGTGGCACTGCTCATCAAACCACGCTGAGGCAGCGTCCCACATGCCACAACTAGAAGGACCCACAACAAAGAATATACAACTATGTACCGGGGGGGCTTTGGGGAGAAAAAGGAAAAAACAAACAAACAAAACAAAACAGCAGCACTGAATATCTGGGGAGACCGACCATGTTCTTGGATAAGAAAATTCACATCATAAAGTAATCACTGCTCCCCAAATGCATCTACAGATTCAATGCAATTCCAATCAATATCCCACAGGTTTTTTAAGGAGTTTGTCAAACTATTCTGTGGAAGAGCAACAGGCCAAGAATATTCAAAATACTCCTAAAAGAAGTAGGTGGGGAGACTTGGCTTACCAGACACCAAGACTTATCTGAATACCACAGCTAGTGAGGTGATGTATAGTATTATGCAAATACCACAGTGGCATACACCCCAAAGTACAGGAGTGGTTCCACATGCATTTGGAAAACTGAATTGAGACAAAGCTGGCACTGCAGATCAGTGAGAAGACAAGAGATTTCTCAATAAATGGTACCAAAACAATTAAAAAAAAAAGAATAAAGGTCCTTTTCTCACACCAAAATCACATGTTAGGCATATTAAAGACTTGAATATAAAAGGCAAATAAAAGACGAATATAAAGGGACATAAAAGACTTGAATATAAAACTTTCAGATAATACATATATGAGAATAACATTATGATTCTGAGTAAGGAAAGATTTCTTAAAAAATACAAAAGCATAAACTTAAAGGAAAACAATAAATTCAACTGTAATAAAATTAAAAGCATACGTTCATCAGAAGAGACCGTAAAGAGTGGGAAGACACGGCGCCGGCCCTGTGGCCGAGTGGTTGAGTTCGCGCACTCCGCTGCAGCGGCACAGGGTTTCACCAGTTTGAATCCTGGGCACGGACATGGCACTGCTCATCAAGCCACGCTGAGGCAGCGTCCCACATGCCACAACCAGAAGGACCCACAACTAAAAACACACAACTATGTACTTGGGGGCTTTGGGAGAAAACGGAAAAATAAAATCTTTGAAAAAAAAAAAAGAGTGGGAAGACAAACCCAAAACTAGAAGACATTTGCAACCTATATAATTGACAAAGGAGTGTGGCAGCCAGGACATATATCAACAACTATAACTAAAGAGAAAAGACAGAAAACGCAACAGAGAATGAGCAAAAGATTTGAACCAGCACTTCACGGGAGAGCATGAACAACTGATAAACATACGAAAAGGTGCTGAACTTCATTAGCAAAGCAAATTAAAATCACTATGAGATAATATTTCACACTCACCAGACTGGCAAAAATTAAGTTTGAGAATATCCCATATTGGCAAGGAAACAGAACAAGCCAAAATCTTGTACACTGCTGGTGAGAGTATGTAAATTACTACAACTACCAGGGGAAAACAATTGGGCATTATCTAGTAAAGCTGAAAAAGTACAAATCTTTTCAACCAATCTTTTCACATCTCAAATATATTCTTGCACAGGCAGATGAAAGTTCACAGCAGCCTTGCTTGTGAAAGACCAGAAACACCCTAATGTCCACTGTCAACAGAATAGATAAATAAATTCTAGGATCTTCATACTATACCAACGAGAAAAGAATAAATTATAGCTGCATGGGTCCACATGAACGGTCTCCAGGAATACAATGTTGAGCACAAAAAGTTAGTTTTAGAATACCTACAGCACGATTTCATTTATATAATGTTAACACGCAGGAGAAATGAAAGAAGATACCGTTTACGGATAAAATACGGTAAGATGATAAAGCAAAGCAAGGAAACGGAACAATTTCTGGATAGTGCTTACTTCTGAAGGAAAAAGGAACGGGCTGGAATAATGAAAGGCACACCAGGAAGGAACCTTAACAATAAACGTACTGTTCTTTTTCTTAACTTAGGTGGTAGCTACTTGGGGCTTCATTGCCTTGTTATATCCTCTATTTAACTTAATCACAAAACTACCCTTCCTGGGCCGGCCTGGTGGTGCAGCGGTTACGTTTGCACGTTCCGCTTCGGTGGCCTGGGGTTCGCTAGTTCGGATCCTGGGTGCGGACAAGCCACGCTGTTGCAGGCATCCCATATATAAAGTAGAGGAAAATGGGCATGGATGTTAGCTCAGGGCCAGCCTTCCTCAGCAAAAAGAGGAGGATTGGCAGCAGATGTTAGCTCAGGGCTAATCTTCCTTAAAAACAAAACAAAAACAAAAAACTGCCCTTCCTCTAGCGCTCTCTTAGCCTGATACTGACAGTCTCAGCCACTCAGGTGCTTAAGCCAGAAACCCGCAAATCATTCCTAAGCCCTCCTTCTCTCTTGCTCCCCTCCTATGTTTATTACATTGGACAGTGGGTCAATCTCATCATCATTTCTTAAATCTGTCTACTCCCCCACTATCTTCACTAACACTCTTGTCAAAGCCACCATCTCACGCCTGGACAACTGTAAGAGCTTCCGAACTGGAAACCTTTTCGATGTTTCCTCCTAAGAGCCAGAGTAATCTCTCTTACTCTGTGTGTCACCCTTCCAGCCTTCTTCCAGTTCCTTGGATGTGCTAATCCTTTTACAGCCTCAGAGTGTCTAGGTTTATTATTTTTGCTGTTTCCTGCTTGAAATTCTCTCCCATCGTCCTTTCCCCTGCAGCCTCAGCAGTCCACCTCAGCTCGAGTTACTTTCTCAAGGGGAGCGTTCTATGACTTCGAGGCTAGAGCTGATTTGATGCCCTCTTGTAGGATCGCACAGCATTCTGTAGTCTTCCCTCATAGCACGCGTCACAGCTTTAATTATATGATTATGTGATTATTGATTAATGTCTGACTTCCTCTCTGGACTGTAAGTTCCACAAAAGCAAAGGAGGTATCTGTTTTGCTAATCATAGTACTTCTAACGCCCAGCAGAGAGCAGAGCCTGGCACATAGTAAAACGCAAATCTTATTTTTAGAATGAATGAGGGAACTTAGTGTCTGGAAAATTAGTTTTTCCAATTATAAAATGGATGAATGGTCTAACTGCTATCAAGGGTTCCTTGAATCCCAAAGTTTTGTGTCTGTTATCCCCTCTAACCCCACTCCCCAAATGTATTCTGCACCCTTCTGCCTTCTCTGCCTTCTGCTATGCTACTCGTCTTTGAAATTCCAGCTCTACCAGGAAGAGTTTCTTGACAGCTGTGCTGGAAATGCATTCTGCCTATGGCATATCTTTGGCATTTGAAAGATTTATTTCACTTATTTGGGACTTGTTGAGTTGTGAATTATTTTTCTTGTGGCCACATGTTTAAGTTCTACAATGAAACTGTAAACCTCTGAGAAAAAACAATATATGTGCCTATATTTTCAGTTCACTGAGGGTAGAGATCTTGCATCACAGTCATTCATTCACGTAAGATCTATTTACTGGGTGCTCCTTGCTGTGCGGCAGCAAAGCCCAGTAGAACAAGCATAAGTTTTGGAGTAAGACTTGGATTAGAATCCAGCTGTGTCACTACTGTATAACTTTGAACAAGGTATGTAACCTCTCTTAGCTCCACTTAGGTACCTCTAAGTATGCTAATAGTTAGCCAGAAGGGATATACAGACTTCTGTTTACACAAATCTTTCTGTCCTGTAATGATGCTGTTAAGTCTCTGTTACACTTGAGATTAGTGGTTCTCAAGGGATGAGGGGAGGGTTTGTGGTACCACCTGCTGGGGAGTGTTTTGTCATATGAGGGGAAGGGTTGGACTGTCAATGCCTCAAGGATGCTGCTGGTGTTCAGAACCCAGGGGCCAGGAAAGCTAAATGTCCCATAATGCAAGGGGCAATCATACAATACAAACTGTTCTGGTCAAAATGGTGAAAGAAACATATCATTGAGAAATACTACAGTCAATAAAAATATTATTATTGTTCATCTTTATAGTCTCGGAATTTAGCACAGGCCTAGAGTAGGAGGGCAATAAATGTATGCTGGAGAAACAATAACAAAAAAGAATTGTAATGAAATCATTTATGCGCTTTAGAGCAAACTGGATTAGAACCAGGGATGTCAAAGGGACAACCCTGGCCACGTCAACTATGATGGTTAACGTTTTCTCATGCTCGAAGTCCATCATGTGGTACTTTAAGACATATCTGATGGTGTCGTTTGAGAATTCCTCTCAGGACAATACTGACCTCTTCTGCTAAGCAACCCTTGTTCCGTTGCATGGCTACTTCCATGTGAATGCAGCCTGGCTAGACCAGGGACTAAGGCAATGTGGACTGCATGAGAAACAGAAATTTCACCAGCCATCCTGAGGCGGAAATTTCCGACAGAATTAGTTTTTACCCCATTCATGAATCCCAGGAACCTGGCTCCGCTTCTAGTACTCTACTTACCTTTTGCAAATCAACAGAAAGCTGCTGAATGAATGCTTGGAGCTCTTGTTCCTTTTGCTCCAGGGCTGTGATCTTATTTTCTGCACCTGTTTTTGAAGCTGTCACATGATCTCTTCATTGAAAGAAAGGAGACAATGAACACATTTGGATATCTCACCTAAGACATTCTTCCACAGGTAAAATACAGATGGTTCTGTATATGTAAGGGCTGTAAACATTAGCCACGTGAAGATTATCAATGGGGAAGACTCCTTGGCTCTCTCTAAAGAGGAAGGTCAAAGAAGAAAAATTCCACCCAGGTTTAAGCAAGAAGTCCTGATCTGCCTTTGGTTCCTCAGCAGCTTAGGAACTGAAAGATAGTGAATTGCTTGGCAGGGTGGAGGGGTTCTGAGCCTAGGCAGGTGAAGGGGCACGAGGGTTTGGGGGTTAGAGGGTCTGGCGCCCTAGGTAGGTAAGGACAAGTCCAGAAGCCTTTGCCAGAAGTGAGATCAGAAAGCGCTGCAATGAGCAGTGGGGAAAGGCGGGTGGGCTACGGCCAGAGCTACACTAACACCCCTTCCCACGGCCCCACAGACCAAGCAAGGACCTCTGCTCTTCCAGCGTTGAGCAGTGTCTCTGCAGTTCTTCCAGCTTCCGGCTTAAGTCCGATGACATCTGACTGGAGGTCATCAACTCCTCCTGGGTGCAACTAAGTTCTCTGGTTCGTGCCTCCAACTCTTGCTCCATTTTCCCCAGACTTTCTTCTTTCTTTAAAAGCTGATACAAAGATACAAAGTTTCACTAGGCCACTACTAAGACATACACTTAAAAAAGGTGTCTAGACCAATAAGCCAAACTTTTATAACATTTTTGTGAGCTTACAGGGGAGCTTATGTGCTTAGCAGTTTAAAAAGAAAGAAAAAGGAAATAGATTTCAAACAGCACTTTTCCATTTTAATAAATTGAAAAACACACAAATATGATTAATATCAAAGAGTGCTAAGGTGTGTTTATCAACAATTAGTGATGACTAGCAAAATCAGAGTCATTACTCATCTCTTCAGGATTTAGCTACGGAAACAAAAATGCGCACCATGTGCTTTACTTTACTCAGTTCCTGCTGCTGGAAGCCCTCTAATTCATCCATTTCATCTCTCCTTTGGAAAAGATTCAAACTCTGGCTCTTCATTTCCTGTAACTGAGCTGTCAGAAACCTTTTCTCCTATGTGGAAGAAGAGGATATCAACTCAGGCAACTAGGACATTAGAAATCCAGGTTATGTGAGCAGAATTCTTAATAAAAGAAAATTTTAAGGAAATCTCTTATCAGCAGACAATAATACTTTGATAATGGAAAGCTTTACGGTAATTATTTACACAATTACCTACAAATTCTTTAAGTTAAAAGTACACGTGTTTTAAATCATAGTTGTGAATAAGGGGAACAAGGGCAACAATTACTTAACACTTTAAAGTTCTGAAGTTTGATCAGCAATTTCAGATATCCATTTTACACGTCTATTCTCAGCACCATACTGAACTGGCTGAATAACAAGAATAACTGGAGGAAGACCAAATACCCTTTGAAAATTAGACACATTTAAGCAGAACTTGCTTCAGTTAGCAACTGTCAGCAAGTCAAGGAAAATTAGACATGACTTGTGTTAGCAGGTTATAATTTACTCAACGATAGCTTCCCAAGACGGATTCTCTTAAAGGCAAACTCTGCTGTTGCAGTTTCCAATTCTTGATTGAAAAGAAATTAAAAGAGCCTAAAAATAACACTTCCGAAAATCACAGTGGCTTCAAAGACCTACATAGATGTCTCATCACTCTTTTCCAGTCTAAAATATCTTCCAACCCCTCCTTTGAGTGGAAAAAAAAAAACAAAGAGAAAATCCCCTTGGTGAACTCAAGTGAGTTTTATTTGGTTTTGTTCTATATGGATCTCCCTTTACCATAATTTTATTTTATCTTTTTGGTGAGGAAGACTGGCCCTGAGTGAACATCTGTTGCCAATCTTCCTGTTTTTGCTTGAGGGAGATTGTCGCTGAGCTGACATCTGTGCCAGTCCTCCTCTATTTTGTATGTGGAATGTCCCCACAGCTTGGCTTGATGAGCGGTGTGTAGGTCTGCACCCAGGATCCAAACCTGTGAACCCTGAAGCAGAGCATGCGAACTTAACCACTACGTCACAGGGACAGCCCTGCTTTACCATAATTCTAAAAGATAAAAAAATAGATAAATGAGAATTTCAACTGCTACAATCTTTTTTTTCTTTCTTTTTTTTTTCCTCTCCAAATCCCCCCAGTATACAGTTGTATATATATATTGTTTTAGTTGTGGGTCCTTCTGGTTGTAGCATGTGGGATGCTGCCTCAGCATGGCCTGACGAGCGGTGCCATGTCTGTGCACAGGATCCAAACTGGTGAAACCCTAGGTCACCAAAGTGGAGCGCATGAACTTAACCACTCGGCCACAGGGCCGGCCCCAGCTACAATCTTAAGAGTTTCCTCTAAGACAAGAAAACTTTAACCTAACCCATACCTCCATATTTAAGAAGAACATCATCAACACCACATGTTTAAAGATTTTTTTTTTTAAGGAAGATTAGCTCTGAGCTAACATCTGCTGCCAATCCTCCTCTTTTTGCTGAGGAAGACTGGCCCTCAGCGCACATCTGTGCCTATCTTCCTCTACTTTATATGTGGGACGCCTACCACAGCATGGCTTGCCAAGTGGCACCATTTCCGCACCAGGGATCCGAACCCGCAAACCCCAGGCTGCTGAAGCAGAACGTGCGCACCTAACCGCTGCGCCACTGGGCCAGCCCCTAAAGATTTTTTTTTTTAAAGCAAAAGTTTCTTTGGGAGATAGCTTGACTTTTCTCTAATTCTTTCCTTACATAAACATGTTACAGTATTCTGATAGCTTGATAATCAGATTTCTACAGAATACACAAAGAAAAATGCTAGTTTAACTTGGTGTTTTACTACAAGAATGGAGCAATAATAAAACTCATCTGTTTAATAAAATTAACAGTAAATATATTTTGCAACTGAATATATCAATCTAAGAAATAATTTTTCTACCATAAAGGGTAATTTAGGAGTAGTAAGCATATAATTCAGGCTGAAGTAGCTGACTATTGATTATTTTCAATTAAAATGTTTTTCTACTTGTAGGCTTGAAATTCCATCTTCCTGTTCATGTCTAGGAGCCAGGATCATATTGCATAAGGCACCTACACAGTGCCACACAAGCTATGGAACTAGAATAATCAACGCTCCTCCTCTGTGTCTAGTCAAGAGGCCCTCTTATCTGCTCAGTGCTGAGCCTTGAGGACTGCCCTCCTTCCCCACTGCCTCCTCAAAGAGTATTCCTGACGTTACTACCGTGTCAATCAGGGCCCTAGCAGGATACAGACTCAATTTAGGCATTTTGAGCAGAGTTTAACAGAGACTTTTTAAAGCTGTGGGTGCAGTAAGAAAACCTAAAAGAGATAATTTGCTAGTAACAGTTGAACAGGAAGGAACAAAGGGATGAAGAGGTTACAAGAAACCCAGGGACAGAAACTATGTCAGAGAGCAAACCAAAGGTCCAACTGAAGCTGTGACCTTTAGCCATGGGACGCAACTAAATGGAAGGGATCCCACATCAAGATGAATAAACATCCCAAACACACTCTTCCACATATAGTTCTTTGGGTGTCCTCACTGGTGGAAGCCAATCAGAAGCCGGAGGGCCGTGGAGCCCTGCTGATGCAGTCCCTGTCAGCCTTCAGGCACCCAGAGAAAGGGAAGAGAGGGGCTGAGAGTACATCATGAAGGGCAAACAAAAGATACCCAGCACGCCCACCAAGAAAGGGGAAGACACGAGCTTTTCAAGTCACTGTCTAATCATCCAGTGTCCTGCTTCCAAGAGAGGGTACAGCAATCAACACACTGGGTACTGGAGAAACCATTTTCTGAGCCCCTGAGAAGAGGCCAACATTGATAAGGAGATAAAAATAAAGATGAACTAACCTTTTCAAGCTGATCCATTTTTTCTGACCATTCCTAAAACAAAATAATAAAAAAGTACAGTTTCCAGGGAGAGCATCAGTAATACCAAGATTTTCCAAAAACAAAACAATCTAACCCCCCCCCCCAAAAGCAACCAACAAACCAACCAACCAAAACAGCAAATTAAAAAAATCCCATAAAGTTGGCCTAATATTAAGAAAGACAAGAGTCCTAAAAGAAGAAGAAAGTGAACTTAACAAAATTCTAGAACACAAATATAAGCCTGCAGACTTTTACTAAGCTGTATCTGCTGTTCTGATGCAGCTTTTCAGCTCATTCCTGAGGGCTTTTCCATGAGTACTATTATTTTTTTCCTGGGAGTGGGCAGTCGGGACCAGCCAAGTTGATAACTCTGCAATTGATGTTCAGAAATTAATTTACTGAAAGGGGGGGCTCCAAAGCCCATGATAATTATTTTCCTTCTCATTTTAACAATATCCTTTCTGCAATTTGGCAGAAGTTAGAGGAAAAGGCATCATGCCCCTTATTCACAAATCACAGAACAGGGGAAAAAATAACCATTGGTTCAAAAGGCCAAGGCCATATCCCACTTGCCTACAATCAGAATCCATTAATTTTAGGTTATTTCTTCATTTAGATACACTCATACCATAGTTATCCACTAAGTATTGGTGAATGAGTTTCTTCCTGGCCAGTAAATATCCCAGCTGACTAATTTACTTCGTAAAACAGGTCAACCAACTACCTCATCTACTGTGGATGAAATAAACTATGCATTTTCTTAAATGAAATGTAATATAATAAACTGACCCTGTCTTAATAAATCAAGATTGCCATTGTAGCATCTTGATGCTTACCTTAAATTTAAAATGTCATTGAATAAAATATACTTCATAATTATTGTAACTGCCAGTAAAAGTATCATTTTTCTTTCTTATTGTCATTCATTCAGCATCTTTCAATGGATGGTACTATCGAGATTATAGGAGTTCCCCTATGTCTAGCTAGCTGCAGTTGAAAAAACTTAGGAACAGAACTATGTAGATCATGGGTGCTGGCCAGCTTGACAGCATCTTCTCCACTATAAAAGGCAAGCGTGTTGGGACTAGGCTTTGAGACGGGTTTTTAGAGGGCAGAGAACCTTTTCCTTACTTGGGACTCGCCACCACATTACGGACACACTAGTTCCCCTCTCCATTTTACAAAGCTACTCTTACATTCTGGACACATCTCATGACTATAACTGTAAAGTTTCTTGATAATTTCCCACCCTAAGGCCAAATGAAGTCTCTAGCAACTGATACATCATTCCTTTTCTCCTAGGTTGTAAATATTTTCTACTAAGTTTATGTCATGATTTTTGAAGTCATGTCACTAAGTGAAATCTTTCCACCAGTCTTGGGCAGTGCCACATATAAAATACCTGGTCCTTTCTGGCTAATGCCAAAGCCAGTCCTTCTGCCATTTTGGCTCTGTTGGCTTGGAATGTCTCATTCTGCTCTTGAAATTTCCGCATGGAAGCTGTTAACAAAGAGGCTCTATTTGAGATGTGGAAATCTTTCAGAAACAGCATGACAAATAGCCCACGTAATTACTTTATAACTGTCACCTAACAAAAAAGGTCAAGGTCACATAAGTGGATTATGAGACTGGGAAAAATCAGATCCATCTCGACTTTCACAGAATCTGTTGGCCTTAGTAATAGACCACAGTTTTTTGTTTGTTTCCTGTTGTTTTTGTTTTTTGATAATAGTCAAGAATATACATTTAGGAAGATGCCAAAAGGTAACTTTTTAAATGGAACAAATGATAAAACGCTGAGTTAGGAAGGTCGCCAGAAGACATCAATGCTGTTGCTAAGTGATGACTACTGCCATCTGGTATAAGTGGGGGAAAATAGATCATGCCCCTTATTCACCACTTTATCAGAATTAAAAAATAAATAAATAAAAACAAAAAAAATCTTTCTTTCACTTTCTTTTCCTTAAATAATTTTTTTAGCATATATTATATCAAGAAAAAATAACTTTCTACTACCGTTAGCATCTTTCTCAGATTGAACCCGAAGGAGAACATATGATTTAGGGTAGACTAAACAAAATACATGTTCTATTGTTGGAGGAGTGATGACAGAGATTTCCCCCAGTTACTGAACAGAGCAGCAATGAAGCCATAGCTAGAATCAAAGTCTCATGATCTAGGCCCAAGGGCTGGGTACTAGATTTTACCAAAATCTCAGGGCAGCCAAAAAACTGGTCAACTGGATGAAGACAAGCGGATACATATAACGACCTTCTCCTAAGAATGCCCATAGGCAACATAAAGATGAGCTGCATGTTTATAAATATCAGACAAATGTTATAGCAACCTGATTAAGAAGTATACTACTTATAAAATAAAGATTTGAGCTACGACAAAGGACAAATTTAACCATACGCCATTGTTTCATTTTAAAAAACTAAACCCTGAAAAGATTGAAAAAAAGCAGGAAAAAAATACGTACAATCCTGGTGTTTTTCTAACGCAATTTCAAGCTTCTCTTTTATCTTCTGCAAGTTTCGGACCTGTTCAGCATAGTCTTGGGTGAGGAGGGTGACGCACATACCAGGAATGGACAAACATCAGGAAAGGAAGTTAATTCAACAAAAAAATGAGTGAAAATGATGACGATTTTCTCAACCTGAAAACCATTCCTGTTAAGGAAAGCTAGGCAGACAGCCTCCCATTAACAATGAACAACACAGGCAAACAAGTATAGTACAAACCAACCACAGTGTACATGGTGAATACAAACAGGCAGGTTTGTTTAGCCTTCATAGAGAACAATTCGACCCGGTCTGACCATCAGCAATGTCCTGCTATGAAAACCAGTACTACCTCAGGACTTAATTTCAAATCTCAGTTCTCACGTCCCCTTCCAGTCTCAGCAGTAGGAGAGATCAGAGGGAGCTCACTCAACAGCTCACTTACAGTCCATTCACCTGAGTAACAGTGGATAGGGCAATAGCAAACACCTTACCACAGCATCGCCTTTACCAGGAAAGTACTTCATTCTCTAGAACAGTCAGCTTCCTTTCTACATAAGAACTGAGCTGCCTATGCCATATTAAAAGTGAAAGTCAGAATTAATTACCTAGGTGGCCAAAGAAGATAGTATGGTATAGTGGAAAAGGAGACAGGCTTTAGTTCAAATCCCAACTCTGTCACTTTTTAGCTGGGAGACATTACGCAAATTCTTGATCCTAAGTATTAGTTTCTTCATTTATCAAATGATGACTAACGGTACCTACTTCAAAGGATGCACTAGATAAACTGTGTTTTATACGCCGTAATTAGTTAATGAGCTGGGTGTTTTATGTGCCTTAAGCAAATGGCACAGAAAGCTCGAGAAAGGTAGCTGCCATTGTCGTTGTTCACCCTGAGCCTGCAGCAACACTCAGGACAGAAGTAGGATCAGTAAACGTCAGTTCTCCTCCCTGTCCCTTCTCTGAATCAAGCCCAAACTACCCTTCCTTCTGTATTAGTGAAGCTATATATTATTTTATAGTTTTCTCCTCAATATTAAAGAAACACAAAAAGTTATTTCACCTCTGTTAATGAGACTATTTACAGGTAGGGGTAGCGGGATAGTAAGAACAGAGTTTAACGTAGACTTCAGTTAAGAGTACGGACTCGAGCATCAAGCAAATCTGGGTTTGGATCCCAGCTCTACCACCTACTACTTGTGTGACCTTAACCTCGCTATAAATGAGGCTCTAGTGAGGAGAGAATGAATAATGGACTAACAGGTCGCTGTGACCTACACTATGGACCTTTGGTAACTACACGAACACAAAAATTTCACATACAATTTGGTGAATTTTTTAGTTTACTGCTTTTACTCCAATAAAATGGGCATAAAGCCAAGGGACAAAAAGAAACATAGAAGTCATTGACCACTTCACAAGATGAAGCTTTCAAAATGTATCCACCGGCAGACACCAAAATAAGCACTCACAACTCTGTGGCAAACATGCCCTGCTCAGGCAAAGGACATAACGGGAGGTGTGTGAATTATAACTGCACACCAAAGACATAATGAGCCTTACAGCTTTTATACAGGTGTTGAGCTGGAAATATCACTGAAAAGTGGCCCAAAGACCCAGAATGATACTTACACAGGTGATATGTAGCTGGAGCAAGTGGCAATGTAGCACCAAACCCTCTCTGGTGCTGAAGAATCCAACATCTATGGGCCACTCCCTGTAAATACTGTCCCCTACCCCTCTTGGCCTGAAAGCAAGCTATGATAACGGGTGAAAGATGGTCAGATCTATTCTACATATACTTTTAATACCTTTCATATCCATGACTAGAAACCTCAGGAGCAGAAAAACATATGTATTTTTTTTTAACTTTAAAACTCAGTTTCGAATTTACACTATTGAGTACACTAACAAAAGAGGCGAACAAAGGGGATACAGATTGCTCCTTTTTGACTAAGAAGATCAAACGATGTCAAAACAACTATAAGGTTACGCTACATGGCTGTGTTATAGGGAGAGAGGGTCAGGCAAGGCGAGTTTCCTCTGTGTCCCTTTATGAGTTCTTGGACATACCAGAAAGTCTGGCCTCTAATTTCCGTATCTGTTCGTTCCTCCTCAAAAGCTGGGACGAAAGGTCTTCTCTGGAGCTGCTTCCATCGGAGGCCTGTTGAGACAGACACCAAGAGAGGTCACAGTCATCCATGGGTTTTCAGCAACGAGGCCCACTACTGAGCCAGAAAGTGACAATGCTATTTTAGGTTTGGTTACACTTTAATTAACTGTGATCATTGAAAAGCTTCTTAACGTACCTGGGCCCTAGTTCTCTACCTGTAAAGCAGAAGCATCACTATCTCCATCTATAATGTAAAGGAGATAGAAGATGCTAAACAGATAAACTATGTGTGTGTGTATACACACTATTGGAATAAACGGTGGTAAACAACTCCATTATGATTGTATTACACCAAGTACATAATACAGAAAATAAACTTTCAGTGATAAAAAAGGAAATCACTTTATTTTTCCAAAGGTAAAGTCCAAGGATAAGGGGGGAAGGTTTATAGCAAGGAATCAAAGGCTGGTCTGTGATGAAGAATCTATCACTGACATTGACAGTCTCAGTATCTTCATCTATAAACAAAAGGATGCCCATCTAAAGCTCTAAAATGCATCAAAGACTTCAGCAGATAATACACATTCAATAAATCAACATATTAATGAGATATCAATTTTCCCCAACAATATAGAATATTTTAAAACACATGGGTACTACTATTACTTTGGGCACTGCTTACTAGTGCTAAGAAATAATGCTTTATTTTTTTAAGGTTTTTTTTTGGTGAAGAAGATTGGCCCTGAGCTGACATTTGTTGCCAATCTTTCTCTCTTTTTTTTTTCCCTCCCCAAAGCCCCAGTACATAGTTATATATCCTAGTGATAGGTCTTTCTAGTTCTTTTATGTGGGACACTGCCACAGCATGGCTTTATGAGCGACGTGTACATCCACACCCAGGATCTGAATCAGCAAACCCTGGGCTGCTGAAGTGGAGTGCATGAACTTAACCACTTGGCCATGGGGCCGGCCCCAATAACTCACTTTGTCTTTGTTCTTTCAACCATAAAATTTTTAAAAATACAGAAGAGTAGGGAGAACGGTTTAAGGAACATTCTCCATCTACTTTAACAATTGCTGACGTCTTCCCATATTTGCTTCATCAATTTTTATTTTACTAAAGTACTTCAAACAACAGACATCATGACATTTCATCCTAGATACTTTGATAAACATTTCTAAAATATAAGGACATTTTCCTTTATAACCACAATGCCATTATCAAACCTAACAAAATTAAAAATATTATCTAATATCCAGTCTTTAGTCATGTTTCCCCATTTCATTCCCCAAATGTTTTCAAAGGTGGTTAACAATTCACTCTAAATATTCATTCACCCATCCAGCCACCCGCCCAATCCAGCATTTATGGAGACTCAGGAGAATGCATAGTTAAGAGGGAGTCTCTGGAGGTGGAAGGGCTGGGTTAAAGTCCCATCCTCACCAGTTATAAACTCTAAGAACTTGGGCCAATCAGCCACCTTCTCTGTACACTGGTTTCCCCATACGTAAACTGTGACAACAAACATGATCGACGTCACAGAGCTGCGGTGAGGACTAAATAAATCAATACTGGCCAAGTCCCTAAGACAGAGCCTGGCACATAATTAGTTTTAATACAACTTGTCTATTATTAGCAGGAGTTATGACTATTACTGTCAGTGAGACATCCTATTCTCAGCATTGTGCTAAGCACTGGGAATAGTGGTGATACAAAGTTCCTACCTAAAACAGCAGCAGCTGCAGCAACTGCTAGTTATGAAATGCTTGTTAAGAGCCAAGAACTATGCTAAGTGTTTTATATACTATGCGGAAAAGAGTCAACATTACAGGCCTGAGACTGCTATCCTTGGGAAGTCCTGCTAGTAAGGTTAGTCCCAGGCTGCCCTATGGGAACTTAGATTTTGCAAGGGTTCCCACCATTTCTGATAAGAATGACTCATAGTACCTACACTGTTTTGCTTCTGGGAGTCTGGAATTTTGGAAATGCCAGGCAGAGGGTGCCTACGTGATGAGCCTCCAGTAAGATCCCTGGCACTGCTGGGGGAATTATGTGTATCCTCTGTAACTCCGCTAGGAGAGGACTCTTGGAAGCTTGTGCCTGGTTTCCTCCAGGCTTTACCCCCCACGCCTTTTCCCTTTTCTGGTTATGCCTGGTATCCTTTCCCTGTAATAAATGACAACAGTGAGTAAAACTATGCTGAGTCCTGTGAGTCCTCCTAGTGAATATTCAAACCTAAGGGTGAACCTTGGGGACTCCCAACACACATTCTTTAATAAAGACATGTACAGTTCCTATGCCCATTTTACAGATGTGGAAACTAAGGCATAGAAAAGTGAAGGAATTTGCCAAAAGTCACACAATAACGATGAAGTAGGGAATCAAATCCAGGTCCAAATCTACAAGCTGACCTGAGTTTCATGAAGCTCTTAGTCTACTGGGAGAGACACACCAGCAAATCATCAACACCAATGCAGTGTAACAGGTGCTGATACAGAGGTAAGTAGGAGACTAGGGACCAAACTCAGCCAGGAGGGATGACGGGTAGAGAGGGTGAGAGGGGCAGGTTGGGTCAAGGGGGCTTCCTGGAAGTAACATGTGAGCTGAATCTTTAAGGACGCACAAAAGTCTGTGAGAGGAATGCAAGCGTGAAAGGAGGAGACAGGAGACACTCCAGAGAGGAACCAGCACATGCAAACATTTGTAGGCATGAAGGAATGTTGTCCATTCCAGGCAGTGCAATAAGTTCAACAGAGCTGGAGCACAAGGTGTAGGAAAGGAGTGTGAGATGAGGCTGGATAGGTAAACGGGGACAAGACCACAGAGTTTACCATTATACTATAATAACGAGTTTGCACTTCATCCTGAAGATGAGAGGGAGGCCATTGAGCAATTTTAAGCATTGGAGAGACATGAACAGATCCGTTCTGGGGAGTTATTGGAGGCAGGGCACCCAGAGAGGCTACCACAGTTGTCCAAGAAAGAGAGACAGTCTGACATAAAATGGAAGTAAATGTACTACTAGTAAGTAGAGTGGAGAGCGAAAGTCTGAGACATTTAGGAGATGGAAGCCGAAAAACTTGCTGGCTGATTGCACATCAGGAAGGGAAGGAGGGAAGAGTCTAAAACTCCAGGGCTCCTTGGTGGTGACTTGAGGGATGAAGGTGCACAGGTGGAAATGGAGTTAATGAACTCAGTTTTGTTCGTTTCAGAATTTGAGATACCAGAGGAAAGGCATCTGGTTAGAGAAATACATGCAGTGGGATATAAGGGCCTGGAGATAGGGAGTGAGGATCAGAATACATATATAGCAGGTTCAAAGAGATTATCTTACAAGTCTCAAAGCAAAACATTTCCTGAATTCAGGCCAATCTATCTGGAACACACTGGAGATGAGAGACTTCATTTAGCAAGTCAGCATGAAGGGAAAGCAGGTACTTCTGCCGAGAACTCAGCATTAAAGCTACATCCTTCAGCCTGGTGATCAAATGCGCATTTCTATTTCCTGTTAAATATAGGAGTCAATGATAATTTAGATCTCGTAATCTTATTGTTCAACCCCCATAACCTAATAGCTTCTGCCAGGTAATCTGACCTGGGACAGGAAGCATAAGAAAGGAGAAGGAAGACTCATCTGACCATGGAAACAATTCAAGTGTCTGTCACCAGGAGAAGACAGAGATAAATTGTGGCCTTTTCAGATGCTGGAATCTCATACAGCAGTAAAAATAAATGAACCACAGCTTCATGTAACAAAGATGCATTCTAGAAACATGTTGATTAAAAAATAAAAAACAGTAAGCCCAAGAAGACTATAGTGTACTATTTTTATGAAGTTCAAAAATAAGCAACATTAAACAATAAATTGTTTATGAGTAGATACATATTTGGTAGGATATACTAAAAAGCAAGGGAATGATAAACAAAATTTAGGACAGTGGTGATCTGGAAGGGAGGGAGGGACGGGAATTGGGGAGAAGCATACAGGTGACTTCAACAATATCAATAACATTCTAGTTTTTTGATAGGTGACAAATTAAGCATTCATTTTGTTTTTATGCTTTACACTTTAAGTTCACATCACATACATTCTTGTACATATATAAAGCATTATAAATCATTTTTAAAAAGTTATCTGACGTTGAAAGGACCCTGTCATCCACCAAAGACACACTTTTAGTCCTATGTGTGACATTTACCTAACAAAGCAGCATCCTCATCTTTTGAAATCTTTTCCACTACAAAGGTACTGTACAAATAAGGGACACACTGCAGTCACCGGTGCCATCTTTTCATCAACTTTCCCAATAAAATAGTTCACTCTGGCTAACTCCACACAACTCACAGACCTTGTTAAGCAACAGTGACTTAAAGTATATTTGTCTGTAGAGACAACGGGCTGAGGCATTTTGAGAAATGAAATGTAAAAGAAGAGGCACAAGGTATATAGATGGAAAAAGAGGACAAGAGGACAATGCAGAGAATATGGAAAGAGACTTGCAGAAAAATAAAGAAAAAAAACAGAGGAGCACTTCAGAGTAACAATCATCATATATAAACTACAAATAATCTTGCAATTTTAAAAGAATACTTATCGGAAGGATTCCTTGAAATATTATTTTTGAAATGTACTGAGACTGTACCAAATATTAAAAACCTTAGAAGATACTTACAAAGTCATCTCCTGAGTCAGCTCCCATGGAGGCAACCGATTCCTTGCTCACCGACCGTGGGATCCTAGCAGCACCTCCTGGCCTCTGGGAGACAGCAGTCTCTTCTGCAATTTTCTTCTTTAGTTTTGCAAACATTTTTGCTGCGTGGCTATTCTTCACGGATGACCAACTCTTAAACCACCGCAGCACGTCTTATGCCAGCAAGCAGGAATTGAGAGACAGGTGCCTAAAAAGTTCCAGACATCCAAGCAAGCTGCATTTCCACTTTAATGTGGGCCAAGGGCTTACGGCAACACGGTATCTATAAATCAGGTGAAAGAGAGCTCTAATGCAAACACCGGAGAGATTTCACATCTGAGTTGCTATGTTAAGCTTCGGGTTTCAAAATTAAGTTTCATAATTTTACATGTACACTTAATAGAATACAACTACTAAACATTTCAAAAGCACTCAGGTGCTTCATATGCACACGCAGAAGAGGAAATCCGACCTTGAGAAGGTGAAAGAACCCGCCAAAGATTGTGTGGCGAAGGGGCAGGACTGGTATTTGAACACAGGACTCTGACTCACAAGTCCCTATTTTTTTTTATTACATCAAGGTGGCTATGGCATATAACTTCCCAGGGCAAACATTAACATCACATAACATTTCTGAATCCTTCCCTCAATAATACTAAGTTTAACTACAAGTTAGTCTTTTTTTTTTTTAAATGAAGATAAAAACATGTAACTCAATACGGGGAAAAGGTGTGATGTTCTAACGTTCCAAGACCGTTTGCAATCAGCTGTTCATTGGAGAAAGCTGATAACCTAGAAAAAAACAGGCAAGACGGACAACTATATTATATAAGCTAATAGCCTCAAACATTTCCTGGAAACGCTGTGTGGTTCTCTTTAAGGGTGATTAAAATGACCTCAAATCAGCTTCTTTTGTTTAGAATGTTTTAAATGATATTCAACACGAGATTCAAACGTCTTTTCTTCCCAATGGTGTATGAAACACTAATATTCTGGTTCCAACCTTAACTTCTCATGTTTTGTGGAGGATATCTAAGCATCTGCTCTAAGATCTACAAATGACGGCTCACCGCTTCAGATCACCCATGTAGGTCTGCACAATTCTTCAAAAACTTTACTTCAATGTCTGTAAACCACCTACTCACCTGGCTTATCTACTAGATTTAAAACAGCTTGGAGATCAAAGCATTCTGTCCTGCATGAAGACAAAGATAAAATGCATCGGATATTTCCTTTCAACTGTAAGGCCAAAATGTTGCAGTGTCGCGGGGCGGGAGGAGGGGGTGGAAGAGGAAGGACGGAGGATTAAGGGAGGAGGTAAGAAAACCTGTCACTGCCACAATCCTCAGTGGGCTACCTTCCCTCACCCTGATCTCCTTTGCATTTGTGATCTGCCTAAGAGCTTCAGTTACAGACACAAAAATTAGAATCTCTCATTGCAGTAGGCGCCCACACTCACTTTGACTTGGGAGCCCTGGGCAAAACAACTTGAACAAGATTAAGGTTCCCCAGGGCCAGCATTTATTTCTCAGTTGATTCTGACAGTCACACATTGTTTGTTCACCCGGCCAGATCCTGGGCTGTCTAGTCACAGAGCCTTGACTCGCACTAAGAAAGTTGCTGAGAGAAAGGATGGCTGGGTCGGGTAAAAGACAGCTGCCTGACGCCCAGGGAGGCAGGCAAGTACCTGCCACGGCAGTCTGGACCCCACTCAGGCTCCTTCCAGACCTGCCCGTGCTTGGACCGTCAAAGGAGGGAAAGATCCAACGTCTCTCCCATTTGACAGCAGGGAAACTGAGACCCAGACAAGAGGAGGGACTTGTCCAAGGTCGCGCAGGGGGGAATCCCGGAACCCAGGGCTCCAGACTCCCAGGCCGGCAGCCCGCCTCCGTCCCCACCCCAGCCCTTTCAGCTCCCGGGACCGCCCCCCGCCTTAGGTCTTGGGCAACCCCGTCCTGGCCGCTTTGGGGGCAGACCGAGGCCACCGGAAGGATGAGGGGCCTGCCCGCGTCTCCGGCCCCCACCCGCGCACCTGCCGCTCTCTGGGCAGCCGGCAGAGCCCCGCCTCCGGGGCCTCTCGTGAGTGCCGGCCCGCGTCACCAGCCCCCACGGCCGGCCGGGAGCGGAGCAGCGACCCGGAACCGCACTTCCACCAGCGCGCCGGAAGTGGCTGCGCGCGGAGCACGTCCGCCGCGCGCATGCGCCCGCTTGCGGTTCCTGCGGCCGGCGGCGCGAGCCTCGGGGTGGCGGTTGGGCCGCGACGGCTGCGGGGCGCGAGCGCCGACGGGGCGCTCACCTAGGCCGGCTTGCCACGTCAGCGAACGGCCCGACCCGCGAAGGATGACTGGGTGGCTGAAGCCTCTCTAGCTTCCTCTTGTCTTTAAGGAGGCGGTGCGGAGCTGGGGAAGTGGGAGGAGCCTCATGGCAAAAGGGGAAGAGCCCAGTAGGTGCCGTGGGGCCCTCGTGTGCCGCGTGGATAGAAACCCCGGGCCGCGGTTGCGCTGTGCCCGCCGGGAGCTTCCATTCTCCCCGCATCCCCGTCCCGCTGCATCCTGCACAGCCGCCTCGTCACTGTGTAGCAGGCGATCACTGCACGTCCCTGCCTCCCTCCTCACATGGAAGTCTGTGGCTCCCGGAACTAGTCCTGGGACTTCGCGCCTCGTGACTAGTGGTTTAATGCTTGTGCCCACGACCTCATATAGGTTCTACGTTTTATATCGCAACCCAGGACACACATAACGTCCCACTGAAAGAAAAGTTTCCAGAATAATAGCCTGATTATATAGTGCACTCCCGATATGTGGCATTTCTTTTAAAAACTCTGGCGGCAGCCCACCACATTCATTTCACTATCCACTAGTGGTCCTTCAAGTTTTGACATATGAAAAAAGTCCAGAGGGGAAAAACCGCCTCGTTTGAAGTTACAGCGCAAATTAGTAGCCTACGTCGGGCGTCCGGACTCCTCAGTGCCAACCAAACCAGACGGTCCACACTGAAATTGCTCTTCTTGCCCCAGCCCCAATGCCAGCCTTCACCCTCCTCTGAAACAATGCCTCCCTCCGCGTGTCCCAGTTCTGACCACCGGGGGCAGGGTAGGGAAACACCAAGACCAGGAGCCAGAAGAAATTCACAAACTAGAAGGATAAGCATCGAACCCACAACCCAAAGACAGTGTCTGGGGTTTTATCTGAAAGATACAAACCCTAACAGTTTAGCACTTACGTTGTCAGCAATTCGGAAGAAGTACCAAAAACTTTAAGCAAATAATGTTTATTTTTATATTGATGATACACTTAATATATACGTAGATTCAAGATACAAAATTCATTTACAAGAGTTCACACCTGATGAATGTAGTCACATTCCTAGAGAACATTTATCAATGCAAAAATGTCTTCCATACATTGACAACAAAAATCATATATTCTGTAATCTTGTTATTCAATAAACATCAAAACAACATTTAACTTTCCAGCCTCTAGTATCTAAGTGCCCTCAAGGTGGCAGGCACCATATAACAGAAGAAAACATTGGAAAGACAAGGGCCTACTGAGTCTCTCTGCAGAATCACAGTGTTTACTCTGAAATTTTTAGTGAAATAGTTAGTGAAAAGGCTTGCTATCCTTTATGACAAATCACATATCATACAAGAGTCAAAAGTGATGAACTCAAGAAAATAAAATGTTTCAATAACTTCTCAATTTCTAAAATCTATGAAATATTAACCATAACAGACAAAGCAGTAAAAGGCTGCTGAAAAGGAAGAAAACGGGAAAACACCCTTAAAAGTATGTATGGCTTAAGCAATTTAGAAACACAACAGACAAGACTTTTACAATACCACAAAAGTTCAAGTCAAATGATGTTGACAATATAAGTTTCCCCCTTAGTCACTGGTAGTAAATAGCCCCTTCAAAATTTATTCTACTGATAACACATATAAAACTAATGAATCCAAATGTTTTGCTGTCTCACAGAGCTGAGTTGATGGATTTTGTTCTAAAGTATTAACCCACAACACCCAAAATTTAATACAAATGAGCAACAAGACTATGTCTCAAGGATTACAGTGATTTGTGAATAGCTAGATAGGCAACCAATTAGCTTCATATTTGCACGACAGATTAGCAGCACTTGGATAAGAACTGTTACATGAAAATTATTGTGCTTCAATCTCTTGAGGAGAGCTAATAAATATAACTCTATAATCCCTATAGTGTTACAATTCTATAACATTTCAGTTACAGACGAGCACAATTTTTTAAGTATTTCACACCACTAGAAAATCAAGTAATTATATTCTGCAAATGTAATTTCTGCTATGATTGAAACAAGTGCATTTCTGCCTAATATCCATAATATAGACAATAGGTTCACCATTATTTTCAGGGAAAAAGATCAAACATAACTTATTTTAACTCTTATTTGATTATCTTAACCTTTAGTGATGATGTGAATAAAGAAAAAGGATATTCAACCTTACAGTGGAAATTGCTGAGAGAAAATAATAACGTGGCCTGAAATAACAATAATCTTTAGAGCAAAGTATAAAATTATTTATAACTGCTTTATCTGATTCCATGATTAATGAAATTACTATTTGTACTGGTGCTACACAATGAAGATAACCTATTTATCTACTTGTAAACTCTACTATGAAAATGTTAGGACGTTGTATCTGCCTTTCCTATTATCTAAGACCTTTCTACCTCAACTGGGAGAAGCCTCCAAAATAGAAGACTCTGATTGTTGAACAGCAAGGTTTATTAAAAACAAAAAACGGTTGGAGAACTAGCCATATGGTCTATGTGGCAAAAGGAATGTACCCAGATAACTATAAAAAGCCATGAACACAAAGCCCTAAAATATTTTGCTGAACCGTTAAAAGTTCTTTCTGATAAGATAAAGAAATTAGTTAAAAACAACCAAACAAACAACTAATTCTTCAGGAAACAGTAATAAAAATTCTTATTGCCCTAAAACATTTTAAGCAGTTTTTCCTGTAGATTTTTAATACATCACAACATATATTTATAACTTATTAAAAAAATCAGTAACATGCAAAGAAGGGTAGGAATAAGATTTTTAAAAATACAGTGGTTATTTCTCTATGGTTTGGAAGTATTTATTTGGGGATTATCATATACGATCATTTCACATTTTATAGACTGTACAGATTTGACATTTGAGAAAACTTCCGGGTGAAATTGTAATGTTTACAAATCTTAATTTTCAATCATGGACAAGTAGACATTCACAACAGCTTTAAAAGAGAAAAGAATATTAGTGATAGAAGATAAAATTTTAAATATTGTTTACTGCAGATCTAGAAAGGCTAGCTATAATTCCCTATCTCATTCTGAAAGTGATATAATCACTTGGTCCATTAACTTTCATTCCATAAGCCCATCAGAAAAGGAAAAATCTGAACCCTGAAATTACCAATGTCTCAATAAACAATACTACACCTCAAAAGATGATTGTCTTAGGAGATAGCCTGGAATTGTCCACCAAAATAGGAAAATATTTCCAACGTATAGTCCGTTCTATGACCAAATTCAGGCTTTATGATTAAATGAATCTGGAGTGCAGAATTAATATAATTTACTTCAAACTATTAAAAATTCTGCATCTACTGTTCAAATATGTTTTAAAAAATCATAGTGCTTAGCGAAGTTTGATAACTAATTTAAAATATAACTTTAAAAAAAAAAAAACCACAGAAGAAATTAACAAAATATTTTAAAATTAAGAAATGGTACTTCAATAAGTGATTAAGTAACAATGTTATACAGAAACGGAATTCTTCTCAAAAGCCAATATTAAACCAAACTAAGAAGTGAAAAATACCAATTTTAGCATAAGAAAACATTTCCTATCTACAGAATTCCAAAGGAAATATTTCTATGGTACCAACAAATTAATTATACTTAATTTAATAGATTTATCTTTACCCAATTAAGGGCATGTCCCCCTACATCATCCTGACACCCTTCCCCCTTCAGTAGGTGACTGATTCCATTCACACATCAATTATTATTCCTTAAACACAAGGCATGCTTAATATGTCTCCGTGTTACAAAAACTCAGTGAAGCTGGGACACAGTGTAATATTATGTTTTGATCATCTAGATTGAGGAAGATGAACTGCCTTTAAAAAAAAATTTTTTTTTCAGGTAAAGTGGCCAGAGTATCCAGGAAAGAACCAGAGGTATAGCACGAATAAGTATCGAGTATCAATGTCTAAGAGGACAGGAGAATGGGGCGAAAGGGCTTGGTTTTCTAAGCAATTCTTATCTTGTTTAACTGCAAAGTAACTGGCTTTACAACTGTTAGAGGTCAGACTCACAATGTCAATCTCATCTACTGCACTTTTTATTGCTGCTAAGCTCCTCGAATCAATGTCCACATTAAGCCTGAGTCAGTTCCACGAATTCCAAACAGCACAACATCTGCTCTGCTACTCTCCCATTGCAATAAATGGTTTGGTTACTAAAACAACAGAACATCAGACACCATGGACACTTTCACTGATTTTTCAGAAACGGTACATTACCAAATTTAATATTTAAGAAAAAGGCTATTATAACTTTATTTTAAACTTAGTGTAATTGAAGTGTTATGAATACTTTGCTGTTTTCTTAAAAATACAGTGAAGAGGCAAATGTAACATTTTTGGGGTAGTAAAATTGACTCCTAACTAACTTCTCTTTAAGATAATTTACTGTCGGATCACATAGATTTACTCTTCTGAAGAATAATGGGGTAAACAGTTGCTCTGCAGTTATATTTTATCATGCAAAAATAACCTCTACTTAATTTCTGCAGTGAATGTATTCAAATGCATATCAAACATCTCCTACACTCTTCCATGCAAATAAACATGCCCAGTAAAGACAGGAGTAACTCAACATTGATACTCTGATATTTCATAGGTTCACAAGTTGGCACTGCATATACTTACTATCCTTTTATCCTCCCCCACCGTCATCTTTGGTAGAGGTTTGATGGCCCAGATTTTATAGCACACCATGCACCTAATATTAAGAATCCTATTTCATGTGTGAATATATCATCAATTTGCAGAACAAAAGTGGTCTCACAGAGACAAATAAATACAACGGGAGGCATTTTATTCACTGGAAGCATAGTCTCAGATGAGCATACTCATCTTCGATATGCAACACCAATAAGAAAAATCAATAGTCGGAAATGCCAACACAGGACTAAATTAATCACAGCTGCTGCAAATATACAGATTAACAACCTCCTGTCCCACATTAAATTCCACCCCACCTAGGTAAAGCCTTTCCCTAGCTAATGCCCCTTTTTCTGCCTCACAGAGACAGACATAAAATGAGACACATCAGTAAAAAAAAAAAAAAAAATTGTCCCAAAATTAAAATTCAGTATTAGGTATTGAAATTGCAACTAGGAACATATTTCCCAATTTAAAGGACATTTTCCTATCTATTTTGAAATGTGATCAAAGTAGTTTTTTCCACAGTCCCTTGATTCTCAATATAAATACTACTCAGTAATAATACTTAACAAGAGGTCAAGAAAATAAAGGACTAATATAGCTTAAGAACCTGCTGGTGTCTCAGTTTCACATACTTAGGTTTTTCAGGTTTATATCACTAATTTATCCTCAGTTTAAATGAAAATTGGCAGATGATTTTAAAGCTAAGAATATCCAGCTTTCTGTTAAGATCTTCATAGCCTAATTTCAACTCCAAAGTAGCCCATTTTACCCAAACACAAGCCCCTCAAAATAGAGGCTTATGAATGAGATACAGTCACAACCTAATTAACAGCAGCATGAACAATGCCACTATGATGTCCTCACAGAACTTAAATAAATTCAGCCCACAATGGGTATGGGTATATAATATACACATACTGTATCACTGCATACCAGTATATTTACAAATATGTACATATATACAAAAAGTATACACAGAGATTGCATTGAGCATCACAAAATATACACATGCCATTACAAATAAAATAAAGATTTCAAATAAATAAGGTCAACAAAAGAGCCCTCAACGTAAATACCCTTTATATTCTCCAAACACACACACAGGAACATATACACCCAAAATATCACCAGGAGATTCATACCATTCATATTCATATCAAATCTTTTTACTCACTTAGGGTGGGGAGGTGGTTCTGAATCACTGGCAGTAGCCAAGTTTGCAGACCTTGGTACCTCACTCTATTTCCAGTCCAGAATGTTCTCTGTATATCCGGCTGATTACAAGTCTCCGTGGATAACTAAGCACAAGATTTTTCAACTGAGTCCAAACCCCTTCTAAGAGACAGAAAGTTACTAAGTCACAAAGGTCAGAGATTGAACTTAAAGAATGCTAAAGAAAGCTCCATAGTGATATATAAATCAGCCTTGTAGCTTTTTTCCTTCACCTCAATGAAACTCAGTTCCATTGTCACCTAGTATGTTTCAGGGAATTCTAGCACAAGAAGAAAACAAAGGGCAGTAGCCACAAGTGAGGAAAAAATAAAACCCAGACTCTGTATCAGGAAAATTTCAGTCCTGACTAGACTGCATTTGGCTTTTATAATCTCAAAACATTTCAACTTGGTAAAAATAGAAAGGGTACAATAAATTCTATGTGCTTTGACGGGTTTTGAGAGCACCACTTCCTAGGAGGAAAACACACACACACACACACACACACACACAACGAAGAATATATCCTGGCTAAAACCAAAGATAAAATGTCTCGCTTGTGGATTTTTTTATAATTAATAAAGAAAAATTTGCTAGAGCTGACTTACTGGTTTCAATATTTGCTATATTAAAAAAATATCATAACCTTTGTGCCAAAATATAAATCTCTAATTCTTTCTTTTCTCATTCATTATAGAAAGCAGCCTGAGCTGCCAGAAAGACTGAGCTGAGATCAGGAGATGTGAGTTTTATTTGTAGCTCTATCACTACAAAGAATCTGACAGCTTTTTGGGGTCTCAGCTTTCTCTTCTGTAAAATAGGGGTAGTTGCTTGACTAACTTTGGAAATACATGGATAAAGAAAGAGAAAATAATTCCATTGTGCTTAGTTTTGCTTTGTGTATGACCGACTTCTTGCAACCTTATACTTTCTGTTTTGTTTACAATGATTCTTCAGGGAGGTGAGAGACTGTGTATCAGAATCTCCAGGGGGAGTTTGTGCAATTTGAAAACAAACAAGTGCTCAATCCCATTGCTTTGCTTTGTTCTTAGTTCCAATATTTAAATTTCTATAAGTTCTAAAAATAAATAAATAAAGGGCTTAACATTTTTACATTTATAAAGGGGAGCGGTACCCACTGAAAAATGAGACTCTTTGCCACTGCCATCTTGAGCCCATTGGGTGATTGTCCTTTTACGTCTCTTCCTCCTTGACTAAAGTAATGCCTTAAAATGTAGAAGCTGGGTGATGGGTACAAGAGGGTTCATTAAACTCTGTGTATGTTTAAAACTTTCATAATAAAAAGTAGAAAAAAGAAAGAAAAGACAAAGAAATATGAAGTGTTTGCACAAAGGTGATCTTCTCAATAAGGCTTACCCTGATCACTCATTTCAACATTGTTCTTTGCCCAAAAATAAACAAAAAATTTCCCTTACCATTCTATTTTCTTCATACTCCTTACAACTTTCTAACATAATGTACTTATTTATTACATTTACTGCCTTACTCCTCCCACTAGAATGTAATCTTCATTAAGACAAAGACCTTTCAGTTACTTTGTTTGCTTCCTCAATGCCCAGAACAAAATCTGGCGCATAGTTGTTGTTCAATAGAAGTTTTTTGGAGGCATGAGTGAAACAGTTTAGAATTTTCTAGCAGCTTTTCTCTCAAGATCATTTCAGTTCACTTCAGATTTTTAAGTACCAGTAAGGAATTACACTACTATTAGCTTAAGGAGCAATGTCATCACCTAAACCCTAATGGGATTTCTAAGACCCCTTGTTCTCAAACATGTTTCTAATCACAAAAGCTCTAATTTCTGCAGGAGATTCTCTCTCTGAACTAGTTTCTACAACTCAGTGGGACCCAGTATTTTCTTGGCCAAAAACTAGGTAAATATGATCTAGGAAGAAAATGTTAGATCCACTTAAAATCAGGGAAACTAGATTTTCAGGTGGCAAGGGTGGGGAAATCACTTATCTTTCAGAACCAAGAGTTCAAATTATAGAACCATAGAATTGGTTAGGACCTCGGGCCAACACCTGCATTTTACAGAGGAGAGTGCTAAAAAGCAGAGACGTGAAGACACTAGTCAAAGGGCATAAAGCCAGTTACCAGGAAAGCCAGGATTAGAACTCAGGTCTCCTACTTCTCAGACCAGTGTTCTTTACGCTAAACAGGTGAGGACAAAGCTCAGGATGAGAAATATTATTTTACGCATCAGAGAACATGAAAACGTGCTGTTAGGAACACTACTGGCACAGAACTTCAGGGGTACTGAAAAAAGGTCACACAATTAAGGATAGTCTATTGCTGTAGTCCAGTGACTTCTGTTACCAAAGGAAAGCTACAAAGTTTATTAAGGTATTGAAATGAAAGGAAAGCAGTCTTTATCTGATAATGAAAAACAACCCAGAGCAAAGAAAATCTCTCTCCAGGGTAACTTTTCCAAAGCTTTTTGAAATAATGTTTAAAAGAACAAACAAAAATAATTAAAAAAATGAAACACCACAAAGTCCCCCAAACCAAAGAATAACTTCAAGACTTCAGATGAAAAATCAGCAAATTGGAACAGGTAGATGAGTAACTTAGACCCAAATAATGCTCTGTGCCAGAAATGAAAACGAGGTGAAAAACTGTACAGTAAAATTTCCCCAGGGACACAGGAAAGAGGCACCAAAAGCAGTCACTTCATTTCCCCTGGGACTGCCAGAGGTAGAACGCGAGCCTGCACAGAAAACTAGCTAGAAGGGCTTTTGATTCATAGATTTCTGAATCTGAATGCTGTGGAGTCCAAAGAAGGAAAATAAACATAGCTAGTGCCTGTGAAATTATGAAGGGGAAGACAGGGAAGAAAAACACAAAAAACTTTACATTATACACTGAGTCCTACTTAAAATAATAAAAAACTTGTGCATGAATATAAAATATTAAATACAAGGAGTTTTAAAAAATCTTATTTCCCAACTGACAATGCAAAAGCAACTTCCATTTTAGGTTAAATAACAACTCAGTTACCTTCAACTAAAATTAATAACATCTCTGACCTTGAAGTCTCATAAATTTGAACTAGGTGAAAAGATTACAACCTCTGTACCGTACGCCACCGACTTCAATCTAGATAGTCTTTAAACTTGATCTCATGAATTAAGAGTTTAAATAGAATTCCTACTGGAAACACTGTATTATGAAACTGACAATCTGATGTTTTGACTTAAATATTTAAAAGTTGTTCTTTTTCATTTCTAGCATTCAAAGACTATAAAGAAAATAAAATATGCAAACATATCTTGCGATAACACAGGACTCACACATTCCAAACGGATATTTATCATCTCAAGACCCCAGTTAAAGATTTACTTTCAGATCAAATCACTTCTATACGGTTTCTGAAATTTTGACAGTATTTAAACAAATCAAATGAACTGTCAACAACTGTCTCGATTATGCTTCAAAGAATCACACGTTTCTACCTACTAACTTGGAATGAAAAGAAATATTATGGAAGGACTCTGTTCCTGATTTTTGGTAGTCCATGCTGGCTAGTTTCATCTTTGTGTACAATTACATATTTTCCAAATCCACACATTTAAGGTCCAAGTTGGATTTTCCTCATTATACAAAAATAAATGATTTACTCTTCTCAGGGTGAGAATAGTGACTACTGGAGTGCAGGATTAGATGTTGGAAGTAAGTATCCACACCTCAAAACCAAAAAATAAAAATTCCAAGATTAATCGAGTTTTTTAAAACACCTGAAAGATTGTATTTTAAAACAGTTACCCTAAAAGTTTGAACAATTTTTTCAGTTTGTTTTTAAAATGGTGGTCCTAAATTAAAAAATAAAAACTAAGTAACACCACTGTGTGTCTGTCATCCCATTAGAAAACTGCACCATTTAAAATCTGTGGCAAATGAAAACTTGTTTTGACAAGAGAATTTTTGTTTTAATAGTCATCTATGGTATTCTCCAGGAACACGTTTCGAACGTCCAGGATGGAGGCTAATTCCAAAATGTGCTTCTGGAGATGAGGGTTCTCCACAGTTTCATCCCTTGGCAGTTGTGGATATGATTCTGGATAATTTCTTGTTTCCTGGTAAGCAAAGAAGAGAAAAGTCACGTTTTATAGTTTAATGAAAGAAAATTATGCACACTAATAATATTACTGTTAACATTAACAGTATTAAGGAGTAACTTAATATGTATTTTTCTCCTTCGTATCAGTATGGTTCTTATTGGTAATATATTTGTTGAACATGTGAAATTGCTGACATTGACCATTTTAACCTTAAAAAATGACAATTTCATATGGTTCAACCTAATATATTAATTTAGTGACTTATTTCACAAATATTTACTGGGGCCTATCATTGCTGGGCATGATGCTATATTGTGGAAACCATATAATTCCTACTTGCAGGGGGAAAAATCCTAGCATATATAGAATTTAAACAAGTACTTGTTAAATGAATGAATAAACAGATGTTGCAGTGGAAATTAAAATGAGAGAAAAGACATGAGAAACACTGAAAAGGTCAAATTAACAGGCCTTGGCAATTAATTATAGGAGAGGGAGGCGTCAAAGATGACTGTAAGATTTCAGGAAAGGATGTCTCCAGCGAAGAGTTGGAAGCTACTGAGGGAAAAAGAGAAGTAAAGGAAGACATAATTTGGGGATAATATAAAGCTTCAGGTTTTAGGTATATTTTATTTGAGGTAATAGGGTAATACAAACAGAACTGCCCCTCAACCAGAATTTGAAAATTCAGGGCTGTATCTCAGAACATAGGTTTGAGCTGTATAGGTAAATACTGATATAATCTGCATGGGGATAAACATTAAAGCCATGAAAATAAATGAGATTTCTAAGAATATTAGTAAAGAGAGTGAAAAAAAGAATCCCTAAAAAAGGAGATGAAAGATCAGGGGGAAAAAGGGACAGAAAAGGAATAGTCAAAGAAAAAAAAATTGTAATCACATGGAAGCAAAAGAAGGAGACAACTTCAAGAACCAGGCAATTCTCATTCAGAAATTATTCTTCATTTGGTAATGTCTAAAGACTATAATTTTGCCACACATTTAAACTTTCCTGAAGAAATAAGTTACTACTTTTCTATGCAGCTAACATGACAGCACATATACTCAAATGTCATTTCTCTCTCTCTTCTGCCTGTAGGCCTCACTCATTACACATTACAAAGACCAATTTTTTTTTTTTAATCGCTAAACACTATGAGAAACGACAACAATGAAATGTTCAAAAACTCGAGAAAGGGGCCTGCCTGGTAGTGCAGCAGTTAAGTTTGCATGTTCTGCTTTGGCAGCTGGGGGTTTGCCAGTTCAGGTCCTGGGTGCAGACATGGCACTGCTTGTCAAGCCATGCTGTGGCAGGCATCCCACATATAAAGTAAAGGAAGATGGGCACGGATGTTAGCTCAGGGCCACTCTTCCTCAGCAAAAAGAGGAGGACTGTCAGCAGATGTTAGCTCAGGGCTAATCTTCCTCAAAAAACCCCCAAAAAACAAAAAAACAAGAACTACTGGGAGACTACTGTAAACTGAATAATTTTCTTCACTCACTGAGGGCCAGGAGATGTTTGAATTCTGACCAAATACCTCCTGGAGTGGACAATATTTGTTGAAACAGGAAACACACAAAAGAGAGCCCAGAAGAATCATGCCTCTTAGTATTACACCAAAATAAGCCTATATCTGTATGCTAATGCTATTCTAAACCCACTCCTAAAAAGCTTAAAAACAGGCCATGAAAAGGTCAAAGAGATTCTCAAGTAATTTAACTTCCACCAGAACAGTCTAATATTCTTTAAAGACAACAAAACCCAGAATTCAACATCATAAAATTTACAAAGCCCACAGTCCAATAGAAAATTACTAGACATATAAAGAATTAGGAATATGAGACCTCTAATCTGTAGGAAAAACAATAAAAACAAACCTATAAATGATAGAGAATATATAGTATTAGCAGATAAAGACTTTAGCTATTACATATACATTCAAGAGCACAAAGGAAAACATAAATATAATGAGAAGAGAAATGGAAAATATTAAAAGGACCAAACAGAACTTCTAGAGAGGAGAAAAATGTAATCCCTGAAATGAAAAACTTAGATGGATAGGATTAACAGCATATTAGACACTGCAGAAGAAAACATTATGAACTTGAAGACACAGCAATAGAAACTGAAACATGGAGAGAAAAAAAGACTTAAAAAAAAATGAAGAGCACATCAGTGACCTGTAGGGCAATATTAGTTGTCTAACATACATGTAACTGATGTCCCAGAAAGACAGAAAAGGAGGTGGGAAGAAAAAAAGTTTGAAGAAATAATGGCTGAAAAGATTCCAAAATATTTGCAAACTATAACCCATATACCCAAGATGCTCACTGAATCCCGACTAGGAAAAAAAATAAGAAAGAAAACCCTATCAAGGTATATCAAAATCAAGTTATCGGAAGCCAACATAAAGAGAAAATCTTAAAAACAGCTAGAGGAAAATCAAAAGATACATTACATACCACAATAATTAGCAGAATAAGTACTCAGAAAGTCAGTAAGGATATAAAGAACTTGAACAACATTATAGACCAATGTGATCTAACAGACATTTATAAAACTCTTCATCCTACAGTAGCAGCAGATATATTCATTTCAAATGACCATAGAACATTTACCATGACAGACCACATTCTGGGTGATAAACAACGTCTCAATAAATTTAAAAGAACTCAAAGTATATTATCTGACCACAAAGGAATTAAATTAGAAATCAATAAGGAAAAGATATCTTGAAAAGTCCCAAATATTTAGATACTGTTAAACAACGTATTTTAAATAACTCATAATTCAAAAAAAAAAAAAAAATCAGGGGCCACTGTGGTGGCACAAGTGGTTAAGTTCACACACTCCACTTCAGTGGCCTGGGGTTCGTGGGTTCGGATCCCAGGTGTGGACCTACACACCACTCATCAAGCCATGCCGTGGCGATGTCCCACATATGAAATAGAAGAAGACTGGCACAGGTGTTAATCAGTGAAAATCTTCCTCAGCAAAAAGAGGACGATTGGCAATAGATGTTAGCTCAGGGCCAATCTTCCTTGAAAAAAAAAATAAATCAGAGTGAAATAAAGAGTGTTTCAGATCAACAAGTAATGAGAGCATTAATCACAAGGTTTGCACTGTAAGAAATGAAAAAGGAAATTCTGTACTAAGAAAAATGATACCAGATGGAAAATTAAATCTATAGAAAGAAATAAAGAGTGCCAGCAATGGTAAAAATATAAGATATTCCTCTTCATTTAAAAATTTTTTAAAAAGATAATTGATTATTTAAGGTTAGATAACCACCAAGTATCAAACAGGACAGGGGAGGGAGGGAGGCAAAAGGGGTGATTAGGCACATGTTTATGGGGATAGACGGTAATTAGTCTTTGGGTGGTGAATATGATGTAATCTATACAGAAATCAAAATATAATAATGTACACCCCCTCCAAAAATAAAGTCAAAAATATGACAATAATAGTACAGAGAGTATAGGAGGGAGAAAATCAAAGTACACTGCTGTAAGATAATTATATTAAATGTGAAGTGGTATTAAAAAAGTAAAACAAGAGATATAGCATAAATAAACAGTGTTGTTAAAATTCTAAAACAAAACAAAACCTCAATTAATTTAAATGAAGGTGAAGGCAGGAGAGAAAGGAAAAACGTACAAACCAGAGGCAGGACAAATAGAAAACAAATAACAGCGTATTTAAATCAAACTATTTTAAAAATTACATTTAACATAAATGTAATTTAAAACTAAAAATGTCAAGTAAAAGGTAGAGATGGTCAAACTAGATTTAAAGCAGGACTTTAATGCTGTTGAATAGAAACGACTTTAAATATTAAGACAGACATAGGTTAAAAGTAAGAGGATGAAAAAAGATTTGCCATGAAAACACAAACCAGAAGACAACAGGCATGATTATACCAAGACTGAACAAAGTGGACTGCAGATCAAGGAATACTGTCATCCATAAAGACAGACGTTTCATAATGATGAACGGGCAATTTCAACAAGACATGACAACTCTAAGTATGTATGAACTCAGTAGCAGCTTCAAAATGCACAAAGTAAAAACAGAACTGAAATGAGAAACTAACCAATTCACAATTCTAACTCGAGGTTTGGCTACTCCTCTGTGAGGGATAGAACAAGCAAGAAGAAAGTCAGTAAGAAAATAGAAGACTTGGAGAACACTGTTTACAAACAAACCGTTCAACATCAAATTGAACAAGCTGACATGCATACATCACTCAATCTAATAATAGCAGAATACACATTCTTTTCAAGCGCAGCTAGAACCTTCACCAAGATAATTCATGTGCTGGGTCATAAAACAAGTCTCAACAAACTTAAAAGTACTGAAATCGTACAACTAAAGCAGTGCTTAAAAGCTAAGTACTTGTATTAGAAGAGAAAAAAGGTTTTAGATCTAAGCTTAAAAATATAGAAATTAAAAGAGCAAATTAAAATCAAAGTAATTAAAAAGAAGAAAAACGATAACATGAATGGAAATAAATAGAAAAGAGAGAAACAGTAAAAAATCGATGAAAGCAAAAACTGTTCATGTGGAAAGATCATTAAGATTAATAAACCTTTAGCTAGGTTGAAAAAGAAAAAAAGGAAACATAACCAATATAAGACACGAAATATCACTAGAGAGCCTATAGGAATTTAAAGGACAATGGAATATTGTGAATAATTTTTGGCAATAAATTGGACAAACGACTTGCAAGACACAAATGATCAAAACTAAGAAGAAATAGAAAACGTGAACAGCCTTTGAAACTGAATTCATAATTTAAAACCTTCCAAAAAAAAAAACTCCAGGTCCAGATGGCTTCACTGATGAATTCTGTCAACTGTTTAAGGAAGAAATAATACCAATTCTAAAGAAATTCTCTAAGTAACAGAAGACAGTGAAACACATCCCAGCTCAATTTATGAGGTCAGCATTACCCTGCTAACAAAACCATACAAAGACATACAAGAAAAGAAAATTAAATACTATAATCATTCATAAAACCAGATGCAAAAATCCATAGTGAAACATTAGCAAATTGAATACAGTAATGCAAAAGGGTAATACATGACCACAAAATGTGTTTAACCCAGATATACAAGGTTGACTTACAATTAGAAAATCAAGCAATGCTATTCACCATGTTAACAGAATTAATATATATCAGATCAATTCATGCAGAAAAAATGTATTTCACAATCTTCCATACCCATTCCTAATAAAAACTCTCAGCAGATCAGGAACAGAAAACAAAAAGGCAAGCCACAAAATGTGATAAAATGTAGCTAATAAGCACATGAAAAGATGTCCAATATCATTATTCACCAGTGAAATGTAAACTGAAATTACAACGAGATACCACTATAAATCCACCAGAATGGTTAAAATTTAAAAGACTGACAACACCAAACGTTGGCAAGGATGTAGAGAAATGTTCATACGTTCTTGCTGGGAATAAAAAATGATACAACAACTTTGAGAAAAAGTCTGGCAGTTTCTTATACAACTAAACACAAACCTACCCTATGACCAAGAAAATTCAAAACATAAACACAAGTCTGTGCAAAGACCTGTACAAGAACATTCATAGCCGCTTTATTTCTAATAGTCAAAAATTTAACACTGCCCAGCTAATCATCAAAAGGAGAAGGCCTAAACAAACTGTTATATTCAGACAATGAAATACTACTCAGGAACAAAAAGGAATGAGCTACTTAGACATGAAACAACACGGATGAATCTCAAGGACAATATGCTCAGTTAAAGAAGATTTACACAAAAGAATCCACAGTGTATAATTCAAATTCCTGAATAAGTGAAACTAATGGAGAATGATAATAATAAAAAGAGCATTGTCTGTGGGTTAATAGGTAGTGGACTGACTGAAGAGGGGTGTGGAGAGAATTTTCTGAAATGATGCTTTGCTGTATACTTGCCTGGGGTTTGAGTTACACAGGTGTATGTATTTGCCAAAACTCATCTAATGGTACACATTAGTTTTGTTCATTTCACTGTATGTAAACTTTACATTAAAAAAAGAAGTCAGTAATTGATTGCTTATAAGCATGATGAAGTGTTGAGGGTAAAGTCTACTGATGTCCACAATTTATTTCAAAATGCATCCAAAAATGGGATGAATTGATGAAGGGAAAGAAGGATGGATAAATGGACAAAGTGTGAGAAAGCAAACACACCAAAATGTTAACTGCAGAATCTAGATAGTGTGTATATGGGTACTCACTGTATAATTCTTTCACATTTTAAAATTATAATAATAAAAAGAAAAAAAATATTTTATTTTATTTTTTTTTGAAAGATTTTTAAATTTTTTTCCTTTTTCTCCCCAAAGCCCCCCAGTACCTAGTTGTATATTCTTCGTTGTGGGTCCTTCTAGTTGTGGCATGTGGGACGCCCCGCCTCAGCGTGGCTTGATGAGCAGTGCCATGTCTGCGCCCAGGATTCGAACCAACGAAACACTGGGCCGCCTGCAGCAGAGCGCGAGAACTTAACCACTGGGCCATGGGGCCAGCCCCTACCTGAACATTTTTAAAAGTCTTTTGTAGCTCTTAGTTTTAAAATATTTTTTTTCGGGGCTGGCCCCGTGGCCGAGTGGTTAAGTTCTCGCGCTCCGCTGCAGGCGGCCCAGTGTTTCGTTGGTTCGAATCCTGGGCGCGGACATGGCACTGCTCATCAAGCCACACTGAGGCGGGGCGTCCCACATGCCACAACTAGAAGGACCCACAACGAAGAATATACAACTAGGTACTGGGGGGCTTTGGGGAGAAAAAGAAAAAAATAAAATCTTTAAAAAAAAAAAAGTTGAGGTATATTTGAAAAAGAACCCAATGTTACTTATAGAAGTAAAAAATACAATGGCTAAAATTGTTAAAACCTCAATGAACAGCGTTATGAACACATGAATATTCAGAAAGAAACCAACTACTTAAGAGCAAAACAGACAAAAGACTCAAGCACACTCTTCACAAGGAACACAATAACACATATGAAAAGCTGCTCAACCTCAACAGCAATGCTGGAAATGAAAATTAAACCACAATGGGCTACTACTTTACACCCACCAGATTCACAGGAAACATAAGTATGACTGAAACAAGTGCGACAAGGATTAGAGCCTAGCAACTCTTACACACTGCTGGTGCAAGTAAAAAGTGATATGACCACTTTGCAAAACAGTCTGGCATTATCCAGTAAAGCTGAATATGCCTATATCCTCTGACCTCACAATTCCACCATTAGGTACACTCCCCAGAGAAGACCTTATATACATGTACCAGGAAACTCATAGAAGATTTCACAGAGGCATTGTTTATAATAATAAAAAACTGGAAATAACCTAAACGTCTATTATCAGTAGAATGGATGAGCAATTTGTGATATATAGTCAAACAATGGACTCCTATATAGCAGTGAAAACAAATGAATGAAAGCTACAGTCAGTCAGCATAGCTCAATCTCAGGAATGTAACAGTGAGTGAAAAAAAGCAAGTTGTAGAAGAATGCATACAATATGAATCCATCAATATGTTGTGTAGGAATACAAACACATGTGACAAAACTGTAAAGAAAGCAAATAATAATTATAAAATTCAGGATTTTAGTTTCATTTGAGAGGGAGACAGGATTAGGAAGGATACACAGAGGGGCCTCAAAGATAACTAAAATATTTTACTTCTTAAACTGGGTGGTAGGTACTCAGATTTGCCTTATATTGTTCATCTTCATGCCTTACATTTTAATTTGTGAATATTATTTTGGATCTATTCAAACTTTAATACAGGTAAAATATAATACATGGTTCTTAAATACTTAAAATGGTAAAACTGGTCTTTAATAACATTCTTTGCCTACCCGAAAAATCTTGTGCATCCTCATGGTGGCTGAACAAAAGATAAATCTTGTGAGAAGCAAGCGAAGAAATTCATCTCCAAAAAACTGGAGAAATGCCTGATCTGCAAAGAGGAGAAAAGTGACAGTAAAAGGATGCTTAAACGGAAAATACATTTCAAAGGGAAAGAAAAGTTCAGGAAAACCTTCTCAACGTTCCTGCCTTCAACAAAATACCTTTAAAAATTCAAACAATTTAAACAATTTTAAACCACTTTAAATCATCATAGTACACTCTGTTAAGTGTGCAGTTAGATTAGTAGGGTACCTATTGAACGTGAATGGGTCAGAAGCTGGGCAATATCGCGGTTGATTTTTCGAAGATATTCTTGACACTTTTCCCACAGGCCTCTACGCATGCTTGACAATCCAGAGACAAATAGGAAGGCCATTAGAGGATTGTTCAAAAAGAGAGTGAAGAGGCTACCTCGTTGAGACTGATCTGTAATAACAAACATGTTTTATATATAGAGAGAGAGACACAACACTTTTGCAAAAGATAAGAGATGCATTTGAGGAACATTTTAATATACTGATAATGTATAAAATTAAGGCTAGATCATTAAATCATAATTCAACAAAGTAAATTCTGCATGGAACTACAAAAACACACCCCAGGTACGTTGCTTTGTGCTGAACCACCTTAAGATAGAGCCTAGTAAACTTAAGAGAAATGGAAAATGAACATATTCCTTTGCCTTTTCCCCTGTAACTTACAAATTTCATCCAAATATGGCAAGTGCTGGATCATGGGCTGTTTGTGATAGGATTCCATGACAATGACTAGAATTGCCAATCTTTCTCATTCTCCTTTGTTAGTTGCTCTTTCTCTGCCTATGCCTTAAATACCAATATGTTCTTTCTTTTCTTTGGCCCTACACACTGCCGATCGCACCTACTCCCATAATTTTGGTTATCCTTTATGTGCCCACTGATTCCCAGTTCCCCTTCTGCAGCCTAGATTGAGCACCTCAGGTTGACAACTGTGCTGTCCTATGGCAGCTGCTGGACACTTAAAATGTGACTGGTCCAAACTGAGACAAACTGTGAAGTGTAAAAAAATATGGGATTTCAAAGCCTTAGTACAAAAAGATATATTATTAACATTAATTTCACCTATTTCTACTTTTTTCTAGTGTGGCTACCAGAAAACTTAAAATTGGGGCTGGCCCAGTGGTGCAGCAGTTAAGTTCCCATGTTCCGCTTCTCGGTGGCCCAGGGTTCGCCGGTTCAGATCCCGGGTGCAGACATGGCACCACTTGGCAAAAGCCATGCTGTGGTAGGCGTCCCATGTATAAAGTAGAGGCAAGTGGGCATGGATGTTAGCTCAGGACCAGCCTTTCTCAGCAAAAAAAGAGGAGGATTGGCAGTAGTTAGCTCAGGGCTAATCTTTCTCAAAAAAAAAAAAACACCCACCAAACTTAAAATTACATATGTGACTCCCATTACATTTCTATTGGACAGAGTTGCTCTAGACTACCATATTCAACCTACCTCTCAAAGGTAACCTCAACCTGAACATGTCCAAAATTGAAAGCAAATTCTTTCCCCTTTTGTTCTCTCACAAGTCTGCCTCTTATCCAGTACCATTGTTTCTACCAGCACCTCAGCTAGAAACCTGGAGTCCATACCTGCCTCCTTCCTCTCCCTTACTCCCTCACATCCAGTCCACCACCAGATTCTGTTGGTTCTCTTGACTGAGCATCTTTTGAAGCTAACTAACTAGTCCTGGTTCTGGCCCCCACCACCTCCCTATTTCCATCAAGGCTCTCTCCAATTCATTCCTCACAAGGTTAACTGAATCCTCCTTCATGCAACTCCTCTGTTTAAAATCTTTTGACAGCACTCCATTGTCCTCCATTTAAATCTCTTAACAAATCTTAGAAGGTTTTTCGTAATTCAGTCACACAATCCCAAACTCTACCCTTTAACTAGCCAGGAACTGCTTTAATTTTTCTAAATGTTCCACAAACTCTCTCATCTCAGAGCTCCTATCTCAGGGCTCACACACTCTCTCTCTGCTAGAACACTCTTGTTCAACCATTTCCCATCCCCATCTAATTCTGTGTATCCTCCAACTCCACTTTAGACATCATTTCATCCACTTTCTTCACCCTCAACGGCTGGTTAAGAGTTCGTCTTACATCTTCCATGTGCTTCCTGCTATGAAACACTAATAGCACCTACAGTAGTTAGTTGCCTGTTAGGCTGTCTCTATCTTCTACCGGACATTTGGCTCTGTGAGAAATATAACTGCATTTGTGTGGTCAGTGTTATCTCCAGTGCCTAGCATAGTACTTGACAAATAAATGTTGAATAAATGTTTGTTGAGTGAATGAAGTAATTCTTGGTTAAAGAGAGAACTGTAGACTTTAGATACCAGAGGTACAGGAACAAATTTAACATTCCAAATACTACTTAGGTATCTGCTAGTTTTGTGCCCAAACAGGGCAAATGTAAGCTTTATAGCACAAAAGATAAGATATTGAACTGAAAAATGTTAAGGAAAAATTACAATTAACTGAGTTAATAATGATGTTAGCACATAGTAAATATTTACAATATACCTAGAATTATTTAATGAGGTAGGTACTATTATTATCTTCATTTGATAGGAAAGCAACTGAGGCACAGAGTGGCTAAGTAACTTCCCAAAGTCACACAACTAGTAAGTGGCTGAGTTGGGATTCAAATTCAATCAGTTTGCCTCCAGAGTCTGTGTTTTTACTCTCTACTCACTAAAGCCTTTAACGGGTCTATTAATCAATTAGACCATGCAATTTTAAATAAAGCTGCATCTTGAAGGGACAAACGGATAGCAAAAAAGTACTCTCAGGTAATTGGAAAGGGTTACATTTCTCTAGAAATAATAAGAAACAGGTTAACAAAGTCCTCAAAGCAGGAGAATTTTACCGTTGTTTGAAGGTAAGTTCTATCCCTTAGTAATTTGACTGTTGGATACATGAACTTAATATTTCTACATGTTTTTCCCTGTTAGATAGCAGAACTTACCTTAAAACAACGGTGAAAAGCCTCCAGCTTCTGTCAGGCATTCGAATGCTGACCATCACTTCCTGTGTCAAACTATGTCAGCAGACAGGACTTCTGGCTGGGGAGTAGCAGTAAAATGCCATCTCCCATAGAGACACCGCACTATTCACAGTCAGGGAGATAGTGAAACAGTGACAAGGACTGCCAAAACAGCGTCAAGGTTTGTTTAGTATTTCACCTAACTTAATGACTGCGGGTTAGAATCAGGTCTTATGTGTTGCTTATTAAGGACAAATTACTCAAGACAAAAAGTCTTTCATTTCTCAGCCATCTGAGAAATGGCCCAAACACTGACCTGTCTCTCTGGCCCACTGAGAAGAGTTTCTTTTATTTAAAAAATATAAGCTAACAATGTGCATAAAAGAAACCCTTTAAGTTGTGCCAGGTTATCTAACTCTTAGGTATAGGCTGAAACATTTTCTAGACCAGAAATCTTACACTCTTAAAAGATGCCTAAAATATGTAGCCAGAGATATAGGAAATCACGCTACACAGATGATGATGAGCACACCAAAACAAACATCTGCAAAACACGTTCACAAATCGTGAGTTCCCCAACAGCAAGGGACCAAAACCGCCCCTTTCTCAGGGATGATTTATTACTTCTTTTAGAATTATCTCAAGGCCCAATGGTAGCATATTAAACAAGTCTGGATGTTGGCAAGACTTATGGGTTTATTTCAGATTGACAGCTGCCACATTAAACACTATAAATCCACATGTGATCATTATGGGTTGGGGAGACAAAGATCAATATTATTCAAAATGTAGACAGTGTTTATTTACAACCTACGGATGTAACAGGTAATAACAGAACATACCTTGTAAAGCTTTTGGATATGCTGTAGGAGAAAGCAAGCAGACTAGTGGCTGTCCAAATAAGTTTGTGAAATTCTGTAATATATAAGAATTTAAAACTTTCATTAAAGATTTGACCAAAGATAGTTACTCACTAATTTCCCAAAGCACATCATTAGTGTATAAAACGGGCCCTTATACTCACAAACGGATGCAGAAACATCTGCAACAGCTGAAGAGACTGCCATTCATATCTAACTACCATGTGTAAGAGGCTTTCTTAAAATAGTGAAGTTTGCCAAGTGAATTATTACTTTTTTAAATAAAGGCATATACACGGTTGCAGTGTCACAGGGAGAGGTCACCTGGCTGTCTACCAAGAGGCCACCCCATTGGGCAACATAGACTAGTATTTACAAGGGTGAATTTTCCAAGATCTAGGATCTGGCTCTCAGTCTCATAGGCTCTGGAACCTGACTTACTTGTATGTGAAGATTGGATTAATCTCTCACTGTGGATCATATTAACTGCTCACATGCAGTGACATATAAATCTAGAATGCCAATGCCTTCATTTACAGTGAGAATTAAACTGACAGTCAAACCAGAATACCCTTTGCATGATAAGGATATCCTTTCCCCAAATGCAGATCTACATAGGAAGCAAGAATCACAAACTGGTAAGACAACAAGAAAGATAAAACTCCTGGGAGTAAACTTAATAAGAAGTGAAAAAAAAGCAAAAATAACTTAAAAACACTTCTGAATGATAAAAATGAAGACTTGAGCAAACGGAAAAATATACTATGTTCTTAGGAGCCCATTTGAAAGATATCGTTACATCCGTTTATTAAAATGTAAAGCAACCTCAATAAAAATGGCCACAGGCTCTTCCCTGCAACTGAAAAAAATAATTCTAAAGTTCATATGGAAAAAGTAGATTGGCCAGGAAAACCCTGAAAAAGAAGAGCAAAGAAGGGGAACTAGACTCATCAGATATTAATACAGACTTTACAGCCTCAGTGATTAAAAATGTGTGGCACTGAGGAGGCGGAAGATCAATGGAAGAGAATGAAGAGTCTAGAATTAGACCCCGAAGCAGATAGGACTTGAGTATATATGCAAAGATGACAGTTCAAATTGGTGGGAAAAACTGGATAGCAATCTAGAAAAAAAAGTTGGATCCATACCTCATACCATTCACTAGGATAAATACCCAATATATAAAAGATTTGTGTAAAAAAATTAAACAATAAAAGTGCCGAAAGAAAATAAAGGTTATTTTTGTAACTGAGGAGATCTTCCTAACTATTATGATTAGGATTAATAAACCCAGTTTCAAAAATCAAAGGCTTAGGCATAGTAAGTAAAATATAGCACAAACTAAATCAAAAGCTAAATGATGAACTGGGGAAAATATTTGCAGCTCATATTACAAAGGATTAATATCCTTAGTATAGAAAGAGATTCTCCAAATTAATAAGAAAAAGACCAGTCACCTAACAGAGAAATGAGTGAAAGATAACAGGGGAATTCACAGAAAAGGGAACATAATTGGCTCAAATACATGAAAAGATGCTCAACTTTACTGATAATAAGAGAAATAAAATCAAAGCTACACCAAAATACCATGTTTAAACCTATCAGTTCAGCAAAATTTCCAAAAGTTTGAGTATATACACCATTGGTAAAAACATGGGGAAACAAACACTCATATCTAGAGAGTAGGAGTAAACGCTCGTACAAACTCTTTAGAAGACATTTTGGCATTATCTATTAAATCTCAATGCATATTCCATTAACAACAGCAATTCCACAACTAGGAATTTGCCCCACAGATATACCCTCAAACCTGTTAAATAACATAAGTCCAAAGTTATTCCTTTTGCATTATTAGTAACAGTAAAGGACTGGAAACAACCAATGATCAGCAATAAGGGATTGGCAGAATAAATTATGGCACAGGCATACAATGGAATACTATGCAGCTATTAAAAAAAAGAATGAGGAAGTTATTTACGAATGGATATGGAAAGACCACCAACATTTCTTATTAAGCGAAAAAAAAGTAAGATACAGAACAGTGTGCGTAGCATGCTACTACTATTTATATAGTTAAGAAGACTAGAGACTATATATTTGTTTTGGCTCATATATGCATTTTTAAATAATCTATAGAAGGATAAACAAGGAACAGACAACAGTGATTACGTATACGGACAGAGAGTACCTGAGCGAATTGGGACTGGAAGGGATGAAGAGATTTCACAATATGCATTTTTGATTTTTAAATATAATATCAATACAAAAAATTAAACAAATAATTAAGATAAATTAGAAATGTCTTGTAATCAAAACAAAGGGAGTAAGTTGAATGATACTAAAGAGCATGCTTCAGATAAGGCAGCTGGAGGTGTTCTCCCATCCCGCAGAGATGCCTTCTGGATCCCTGCCGTGACGCTCAGCTCTTGGAGAGTGCTATAATGGACATCACTGTTATTTATGTCCCAAGGTCTCCTTCTTCTTTGCTTCCCTTGCTGACCAACCTCTCTTTCTCTCTCTTTTTAAATACTATTTAGAAAGAGTTAGTATAACAGGTCCACTATTCTTTGAAAGGCTTGCTTACAAGGCTGGCCCTTAGCTGGCTTCTGAGAATTGATTTGGGGAGGGTTCCCACCATTAGCAGAACTGGTAAGAGTGGCTCATGTTGCCTAGACTGTGCAAACAAGATGGTTTATGCTAAACACCTGCTTTCCTTCCAGGAGAACGGCATTTTGGTATGCGCCAGGCAGAGGATGTAGGCGTGATCAGTCCCCAGGAAAAACCCTGGGCACTGAGTCCCTAGTGAGCTTCCCTGGCAGACATTTCATTCGTGTCTCACTCGTTACTGGGGGAATTAAGTTCATCCTGTGCAGGTTCACTGGGAGAGACTCTTGAAAGTCTGCACCCGCTCTCCTCTGGACTTCACCCCATGTGCCTTTTTCCTTTGCTGATTTTGCTCTGTATCCTTTTACTGTAATAATTCTTAGTAGTGAATATGCCTGTATGCTGAGAATTATGAGCCTTCCTAGTTAATCACTGAACTTGGGGGTGATCTTGGGGACCTCTGCTTCCCTTCTATCAGATTATATTTAAATTTTAGGCCTGAGAAATAGTTTCTTTTAGGATGCTTCACATGTCTCTGTTGTGACCCATTCAGTAATTAATTTTATAGTTTAACTCCCATAGGATAATCTTATTTTCTTTATTTGCCAAGTTTTTGGAAATGTCTCATAATTGCCCCCATATGTAGATTATGATTCAATGCTATTATGTTTAGGAAAAATGAAGGCAAATGTATGTAAATGGAACATAAAGCGAAGATATTTTAACTTGTTATACCTCATATATAAGATTGTTACAGATTTTTATATATTCACCCCATATCTAACTACTTTGCTGAATTTGTATTCATATTATTAGTTTTTCTGTGATTACTTTTGATTTTCTAAATATAAAATCATATCATCTACAATATTTTTATCTCTCTCTTTCCAATATTTACACCACTTCCTAGTCTGGACAACCCTTTTTTATTGTTGCATTTGGAGAATGTTACAAAATTCTGGTCAAGACTAAAACAAGAATAATCACAATGACAACAGCAGGCAGCCTCTTTTTCTTGGTTATTTTAATTAAGAATACTTTTATTGTGGGGCTGGCCCCGTGGCCAAGTGGTTAAGTTCGCACGCTCCGCTGCAGGCGGCCCAGTGTTTCGTTGGTTCGAATCCTGGGCGCGGACATGCACTGCTCATCAAACCACGCTGAGGCAGCGTCCCACATGCCACAACTAAAAAGGACCCACAACAAAGAATATACAACTAGGTACTGGGGGGCTTTGGGGAGAAAAAGGAAAAAATAAAATCTTTAAAAAACAAACAAACAAAAAAAGTACTTTTAGTGTTTCTCTAAGTACAAAGTTGGCTACTTAACATAGAAGCTCTTTATCACAGGCTGAGCTTTTTTTCTGTTAAGAATTAGTAATGAATTTTATTAGATTTTACAAAATGACCATCAAGATAAGCACGTGATTTTCTTATTTATCCTATTGACATAGTATACAATATTGATTGATTTTCAATATTGATTGATTTAACCTTCATGCATGATTCAGGTAAACTCTTTTGGTAGATTATTCTACCAATAGGTCTATTTTACTAGTATTTTATTTAAATTTTTCTAATCTACAATTATAAACTAATCTGGAGTAAAGTTTTCTTTGGTGTGCTATTTTTGTCTTGAAATAGTGTCACTATCATAATAACTCCTATCATTTACTGAGCGCTAACTACTTTCTAGGGACTATCCTGGCTTCTTAGATCCTAACCTGTAATCTTAACAATCCTATGGGCTCAGTATTGCCAACTTACTTTACGGAAAAGGAAAAAAGAGGCTCAGAAAAGACCAAAGACATGCTCAAGGTCATACAAGTGTCTTGTGGCCTAATTGCTATAGAATGAACTGGATAGTTCTGATCTTTTTCATTGCTCTGGAATTGTGTACTTGACTCTAAAAGTTTCAAAGTATTTACTGGGAAACCCAGAAAGGCTGGAGCCATTCTTGTGGGGAAGAGGAGATTACTTTGATCATTTTCTTCTATTTCATATCGTATGATTGGGCTCTTCAGATCTCCTTCTTATGGCCATTAGATTTTTTTCTCCCACGAAATTATCTATGTAACTGAGACTTTCAAACATCTTACCACTCTAAAGCAGTACATAATGTCCTTTTCTTCAATAAATACTCATTGAACCTAGAGACTAGACGTTGTTCCAGGTACCAGGGATACAGCAGTAAACAAAACAGATAAAAGAAAAAACTCTGTCTTCCTGGAGCTGACATTTAGATGGGGACAGAAGTGGCAGGTAGAGACCCACAGTGAACAAAGTAAGGAAGTAATATAATACCATAAAAAGTGACAAATGCTGCATATGGAAACACAGCATAAAGTATGGTTAGCAGCACAGACTTTACAATGAGATTGTGTTTAATTCCCAACTCAGCCACCTACCAGGTGTGTGTGTGACCCTGGACAAATTACTTAAATTTTTTGTGCCTTGGTTTTCTTATCAGTAAAATGGGGATAATAAAAGTAACATATTGAGTTGTGAGAGGATTAAATATGTGATTAAGTACTTGCAAAGTACTTAGAACAGCACATGGAACTATACAGAAGCTAACTATAGACTATTAAGAAAAATAAAGTAATAAAGGTAGATAAAGAGTGCTGGAGAGGCATCTAGTTTTAAATAGGGCAATGAGGGAAGAGCCTACCAAGAGGCTTCAGTTGATGAAACACCTGAAGAACAATGTGGGTATCTTTGGAAGAGGATTCAAGGCAGGGAGAACAGAATACAAATATGCTAAGCAGAAGACTACCAGGTACATCTGAGGAACAGCAAGATCAATGTGGCTGAATAGAACTGACTGACAGAGAGACTGGCAAGAGAGAAGATTAGCGATGCATTTGAGGGGAGGGAGGAGGTGTATGAGGGCAGATAAAGCCTTTACTCAGAGTGAGATAAGGAAACTGTGGAGATTTCGAGTAGAGAAGTGACATGATCTGACTTACAGGCACACTCTGTGGGGAGTGAGAGCAGAAGGAGGAAGACTAGTTAGGAAGGTACCGCAACCATTCAGGTGAGAGACGAGGCGGCATGGAGTGATGGCAGTGGAGGTGGTAAGATTCTGGATCTATTAGTTATAACCAAGAGGATTTCCGGAAATGGATGTGAGGTGTGAGGGAAAGAGGAGTCAAGTATGAAACCAAGGATCTCTTCTGGGGCAACTACGAAAGGATAATGGCCATTAACTGAAATGGGGAAAGCCGGAGGTGGAAGAAGTCTAGGAATTCTGTCTTGGGCATGCTAACTTTGCAATCTTTATTAGAATTACCAATTACAGATGTGGAATAGGCAGATTATATTTGAGTGTGGAGTAGCAGAGAGAGGTCTGGGATTGAGACATAAATTTGGAAATTGTCAACACAGAGATAGTAATTAAACTTTCATGATAGTCATGAAACTACAGTAGGGCACAAAGGGATTCAGTTGTAGCTGGAAAAGAAAAGGAAGGGTTGAGCCCAGGGGACTCCAGCCATAGGAGGTCAGAGAGATGAGGAAAAACCAACACACAGGACTGAGAACATAAACTGACTCCTGACTTCTTTTGCCCTGAGGAAATGGAGCAACATGAATTTAGGTTTTAAAGACCTTATCCAGGAGAAGGGGACAGAAATCAGAGTTCAGTGTCTGCCTAAGATAAGGGTCTAAGGAAAACTGCCCCTGGTAAATTGGAATCCCACAGGGCTACCAGCTGAGTGTAAGGATGAACCAAACCCAACTTCACAGCTTCCTCCCCTCCACACCCATTCCCTCAGGGGCCGCAAGGGACATTTGCTTGATGCTGAGCAGAGACAGAGAAACAAAACCAGCAAACAGTTCCTGAGGGTTGTAACTATAAGCCACCCCTTGTGCATGTTTGTACCCCAAATTCATACCACCTACGTAATCCCTAAAACATGGTCCTGAAATGGCGGTGCCCCCAGGTGTCCAGCAGAAGCAAATGCAGAGCCTCTGTGGATGAAAGCACCTTCATTCTAGGGCTTAGTGAATCTCTTACAAACAACTTCAAGGATAACGAGGAGAAACTAGTCAAAGATAATCAAACATACAAGGATACAAAAATAGCAAAGGGTATCTTTAAGCAGTAAAACCAGGTTTCCAGCCTAAGAATTATCAGACAGATAAAAAATAATAAGTATGCTTATTAAGTTTAAAGAAATAAAGAACAAACTTGAAAATAGAAAATAGGACAATGGATTATTTTAAAAAGAACCACACAGAACTTCTAGAAGTGAAAAATGCCACAGCCAACATAAAACTCAATAAATGAATTTAATAGCAAGTTAGTCACAGCTAAAGAAAAAACTTGTGACCTGAAAGATAGAGCAGAAGAAATTATCCAAATCTCAACCAGAGAAACAAAAAGAGAAAAAACAGAAGAGAGGTCAGAGATGTTACGTATATACATAACCAGACTTCCAGAAGGAGCTGAGAGGGAGGCTGGGGTGCAGCCAACGGCTGAAGAGATAGTGGCTGAGAATTTTCCAGCAATAATGAAAAATTCCAACCTAATCCCAACAGGTTAAATGTAAGGAAACAAAACCTAGAGGTATGAGAGTATAATTGCAGAACGCCAAAAACAAAAAGATGGTCTTTCAAAGTAGCAAGAAAGAAATGGAATGAGTGAGGCTAACTGGCAGAAGAGCTCTTACGTAACCTTGTCATGAAGGTGAATGCCTTAACAGACCGCAGCAATGTGCAGCCTAAAGTCAAATACTTCAGGACGAGGCTGTTTAGATAAATACGACTCTTTTGAGAAATGCGTAAGTCATGTTCACTGGCAGGGATCCAGCTCTGTCATAGATATTTAAATACTCAAAGTATTTTCTTCTTCCAAAGAAAAGAAAGCACGATGAAGTATCGCAGAACGACTAGGGGATTTTTCTTACTCCCACTAGTACGACATCACTACAGACAAAGCCACTTCAACCTGCTTATTCCCTGATGGAAATCTGAAAGCCAAATGTGGACCACACTCGTGACACAGATCTTGGCATTTCAATCACTCTCCTCTGGAATGAGGCTTAGACTAGCACGCAAAGCTCCTCTTTTCCTAGTGCGGAAAAACCTTGGGCTTTGGAATGAGAAAGACTGCTGGAACCAATTAGGCAAGATACTCAACCTCCATAGGCAGTTTCCTCAACTATAAAATAAGGATAATAGTGCCTATCTTCATTTAACCATTCCACATATTTTATTAAGAATCTTTTAAGTGTGAGGCACTTGGGACATAACGATACATGTATATACAAATAAAAACACACACAGACTTTAGAGAAAACAGTATAACACTGAGAGTCAGACCATTACATCCCGGGGAGAATGGTTGAGTCAGCTCTGGTGACTATGACCAGACCACGATACCAACATCAGAGATTACCGAACGAAATGGCCCGGCAAGACTGTCACGCTGAGCAGCTCAGTGTGACAAGCCCTATCCACACCCTCGGAGAGTCTGATCATTTTGCTAGCTTCCACTCTTAAATCTGAGCAGATGAGCAAAAATTATGATACTCTGAGGAAAGTCTCTAATAAGAAACATACAGGCAAAAACAGAAAAAATCAACATGGAGGTAACAGGTACCATTCAGGGAGAATTTTAAAAATGATCACTCATATTCTCAAAGGTAAGAGAAGATATTTCACCTAGGATAAAAACCAAGTTATACAGAAATGTACACGTGAAATTTATATAATGTTATAAACCAATGTTACTGCAATAAAAAGCCAAGATAACTACATATGTATATGTATGTAAGTTTTATACACACATGTACATCTACATCTTTATGAAAGAAACATCTAGAGAACAAATAAAAGATCTCAATAAAAGGGTTAGAAGACAAATGTAAGGGAATTTCCTAAATAACAAAAAGACCAGAAGGTGAAAAGTAAAGGGCAAGAAAACCAGAGGACTAGACCAGGAGGTCCGCTAGATGAACGGCAAAAATTCTCAAAAGACAGAACAGAGAAGACGGAGGAGGAAATCAACAGAACAGCTCAAGAAAACGGGCAGAGTTTCCAGACTGAAAGGACTCGCCAAGCACACACCAAGCACCATGGTTAAAAGCAGACCCAGACCAGGGCACACTGTTAAGTAGCTGAAAAACACTGGGGACACAGAGAGGATTCTATAACCTTCCAAAGACTGAAAACAGGTCACATAAAAGAATCCAGAATTAGAATGCTTTGTACCTCTGAAGACATACTGGAAGCTAGAAAGCAATGCAAAACAGTGCCTTCCAAATTCTGAAGGGAAATAATTTCTAATCTATACCAAAACCATCATTAAAGTGTGGGGGTAAATTAAAGACATCTGCAGACGTGCAAGACCTCAAATATTTAACTTCACATTCACCCTTTCCCAGGAAGCTACTACAGCAGATACTACACCAAAATGAGAGAATAAACCAAAATAAGAGAATAAATGAAGAGTGTCCAAGAGGAAGACACAGGATTCAGGAAACGGGCTCCAACACAAAAGAGAAGTGAAGAATTCCCAAGACAATAATGAAAGAGATTCTGGCGTGAGAGGTGTGTAGCATGTGGAGAGGGCACCAGTGCAGTGGCTCTGGGAGATAACTCATTAAGCAGATAAAATTAAGAGACTGACGCACCTGAACAACCTGAAAGAAGATTTAGACAGTTACTGAGGAGACTGGGGTTGAACCAGTAATAAGCTCAGAAGAAAACAAGGGAACAAAGATAGACAATCACCTGCTCCAGGAAAAGGAGAAAGTTGCATAGAACTAGGAGAAAAAGGTTACTACGTGGCTTAGCTGTTAAAAGCATTTTATAGTCCTAATAATAGCACTAAATATTCAGTGAATCAAAATTATGATCTAAGTCTATTGTGTGGATAAAAGGATGTAAAAGATATAATTCTGAGTTGGGGATAGGAAGAGGGAAGAGAGCTGAATTTCTCTTCCATAATGAAAAATCAATACATAATGGCTAAAACTGAAGCATCAAGAAATATCAATACCAGTATGTTGTTTAGAAAAATGGTGGTTAAATACCAAAAAAATCAGCTAAAAAATATGTAAATGGTGGCCTCTGGGAAGAGGCAAACAGGAGTCGGGCAAGAGAGCAGGAGCCTGCTGTTTTAGTAACACTGGGTGGAACCTGTTGACCGAGCGGCTCTCACCCTGACAACACACTGTAATTATACTGCTAACCTGACACTCATTCCAGGTCAAGCGCGTCAGAATCGCCAGAGTTGGGGCCCAGGTACAAGCGGTTTTGAAAAGGTCTCTGAATGTTTCTGAAGCAGAGAAAGAGCTGAGAACTACAGTTTTAAACTATATGCATGGTTACTTGCATCTAAATGAAGCAACATTTAGAAAACACATATATGTTCATAAAACATACACATGAAACAAAGTAGGTGCTCAAGAAATAATACATCAGATGCCCAGTTCTCCTTTTTCATTAGAAACTTGCAAAATGGTAATTTAAGACTTTTTACACATGCTTTGTGGGAAAAGAAAATATCACACACCTTCATATGTTAACACAGAGAACTGCATATTTGATTTAGAGGCATTAAATAGTACTAATTTTTACAAAGACCAAACTAGTCTGTGCCATACTCTGATTTGCCCATTGCATACAGGCTCCCCATTTCATTTCTGAAGATCAGTATGTTCTGGATAATTTAATTTTTTAGGGGGATGATGCTGCATGTGCCATCAAAAGCAAACAAACAAAAAAACCCTTCTATTCCACTGTTATCCTGGGTGTCAGAATATTGAAATCTAGAATTAAATTCTGATACGTAACTAAGTAAATACATTTCCAATTATGCATATGGCGTTTTTTAAAATCAGCATCCAACACTCATTCTAAATAGCACTATAAATAGCAGGCACATACAATGAACGGTATTCTTGAGATTATAAAAGCTAGTATCAAATAATGTCCAATTAAATTGAGAGAAATTAACAGATGGCTAAAATATTCTAAATGCATGCTAGATTCTATTAAGCAATACACTTGACCTGGCGTGTCAACAAATTCTGCCACAAACTGTAGCAAGTGATTCAGCTCCATGGACAACGACAGAATGCTTCTTTCGGATTCTGTGAAGATACAAAATGCCTGGACTCTTCTGGTTTTACAAGTTTAACTGAGGTAGCCAATAAACCTTTTCCGTCAGCAGCCTCCCGCCCCCTCAAAAAGATTAAAATCACACACATAATTTAAGAAAGTACGCAGCTAGTTTTCCTAAAAACAAAAGTTGTAATCTTAAACTTGACAAAATGGGTAGCAGGAAATAAGCTGAAAAATTTAGGGTGGGTTAAATGCTCTTGGAATTCAGACTTTAACAAGTGAAACCAAACATGAAAATTAGATGGGAAACATATGCTTGGGGTCAGCTCTCTTGGCTACCAGATATTTCCATTACTCTCTTGAAATAAACCTACTAATGTTTGCTTCTCCATCTAATTATGTGAACACTCACAACAGAAACAGTTTTAACTGGCAGATCTCAGCATATTTCTGAACACATTGTTCACTAATGAAATCTCCCAACCACATACAAATGACTTCAAAGATTCTGTTTTCATTTTCCTGTAAGTTCCTATAGTTTGAATTGTGATTTCCAACTTCAAAGTGTTTCACTGCTGGCATTCTTTGTACAATCATTGAAAACCACCGCTTCAATAGCAAACTATAAAACAAAGGCTTTTCAAGTTAGATCCCTGTTACTTATTTCAGCATTCAGGGCCCATCATTTTTTTACTTATTGTCACAGATTAAAAAAAAAATTAAGTGCATCTAAAACAATTTATGCCGATATTCAATGACCGTAACTGTATAACATGGGATGGAAATTTAACTTAAACTATAGCAGCTCAGTGTGTAGAAGGGGGAAGAGTCTGAAAACTGGAAAATAAAATTCGCCCATATATGTCTACCCCTATAAAAGAAAATGATTCTGGGTTAGATAACAAAAATAAACCTCCCACCAGAGATCTTGGAAATCTTGAATTTTTTTTTCCTGCAGGAGGATTTATTATTTTCCACTGAGTGTCCATTCATGCGTTTTCTTCTTGTTTCTATTCATAGCACCAGATCCTGACTAGCATGCACAACCTCAAAAGAAAAGAAAGACTAAATACAAACTGTAAAATTAAATAAAATAAAGCAAAATAAAAGGCACATGTTAAGATTGGTTACCTCAGGGTGGTGCCATAATGTGTAACGTGCAACAGCGCTCACGGAACTCACCTTATACGCAACGCTATTGGAGGAGTCCACAATGATGAACAGGGGCTTCCTTGTGAAAGGGTAGAGGTCTCCAGGGTGAAGGCTGGGAAAGCAACAACAGCGACAATGAATAATCATATAACTATACCCGCGAAGCCTCAGAAATCTTATTCTTCAGTGTGATCTGCTCACATCTCCCTCCCATCATAGCACTGAGAGAAAAACAAAGATTAATTAAGCAAAACACAAAAAAATGACTGCATTTACTGGAATAGACAACTTAGCAGTTTTATTTGGGAAAAATATTCAGAGATTATTATTATTCAAGAATAGTCAAGCTAAAAAGAAGTCTACGTATTTATAAATGAAGTAAATATACCAATGGAAATCTCAGAAGGCAGCTTTTAGGTACTTTAATATTTAAAAGCTCCTTCTAAGAACGTTTTGAAAATACGATGTAATAACACAACCAGATTTGTATTTCAATGAGTCTTTCAAAATCTATCTCTATTTTAAAGATTTTTAATATTTCAAGCTACATCTTAATATTGCAGACAATAAGCAGGGGCTCCCCTTTTACTGTTCTTTATGTCTCCTCTGGACATCTGCATCAGAATCATCAGGGTACTTGTTAAACATGGATTCTCTGGCGCACAGAAGATCTACTGAACTGAAGTCCAGCAACACGCGTTGGAGAGCCACTGCTTAAGAACGTCACAGTTTCGGTGTGCGTGCTCCTTCCCATGGCTTAGTGGACAATGTGTGTGTGTATAAATATTAATGGAAATGTCAATATAAATATATAAAATCATGTGTCAAAAGGCAATGTCATCAAACCTTGAAATATATTTCAAATACAAACTTTCCTAATACAAATCATTTACAACTAAGGTCAACGACAGCACCAACATATGGCTTGGGGGACCGTTAGCTATTATACATATAATTTGAAACATCTCCCTCTCTGCCCTTCCTTCCCCATTTCCTTTAAGATGAACAGTTGATTTTTATGTAAGGGGCTATTAGAAATGCAGTTTCAAACAATCCAGTTTCCTTTATAACCAGACTGCTATGTTTCAGCTAGAGAAATTCTAGAGCCAATAATGGCCCAAGCAGTGAATTATACTTGTGAGTTATACTTAGAAAAAGAGCAAACTGTCCTGGATGAAATCTACTTGAAATCATATAACCAACTTCATTTATACTTTGTCAAACTGACAGAACCTTATATTGAAAAGTTTGTACTGATGTTAACATGTATCATGCCCTGACATATTGTTTATCTATGTATATATTTACAGTCTCCTGCAACTTGAATGTAATTTTTACTGACATATCCCCAGTGACTGAATGGTATCTGACATATAATAGATACTCAATGAAAATTTTAAAAATAAATATCAGCCAAAAATTCTTTTCATTTTTTTGAGGAAGATTAGTCCTGAGCTAACATCTGCTGCCAATCCTCCTCTTTTTGCTGAGGAAGACTGGCCCTGAGCTAACATCTGTGCCCATCTTCCTCTATTTTATATGTGGGACGCCTACCACAGCATGGCTTGCCAAGTGGTGCCATGTCCGCACCCAGGATCTGAACCGGCGAACCCTGGGCCACTGAAGCAGAACGTGCGCACTTAACCGCTGCACCACCAGGCTTGCCCCCCAAAATTCTAATTCCCTAGTATAGTCAGAGCCTGAAATATTGCTGGAATCCAAATAAGTGTTATCAATGGTAGTCTGAGGGAACATTTTTAGTACCAGGAAAAAAGTCCCCATTTCACTTAATATTTTAGGAGAGAACTATAATTTTAACAATAGAAGGAGATACCAGAATACATACCAGTGCATTTCCTTGTGGGATTGATTTCGTTTATGGATGGCATCTCCATTTATAATATCCCGGTTACTATTAGTAAGTACCCCTCCAAAATCATAAGGACCTATAAAAACAAAGGGAAGAATCCTAGACTTCAACTGGAGAGTAACATTGATCTGATATTCAAATAGAAAGGTATTGTGTGAATCTCTCATTGATAGCAGTGGAAGACAATTACAAAACATTTTAACTACTTTAAAATTTACATTCTAGTTTAATGCAGTATTTAAATGACTTCAGCATGTTGCCTGTTTCAATATTTTAAAAAATCATTTAATTATTCATCAGTTCTTCAAACAGAATATAATGAGAAATGAAATAAGAATTTACTGCATCCCATTACTCTGGATAATAAAAGGTATGGAGATCCAGGGTGTTCAAAATGATCTTTATATTTCAAGCAAAATTAAAATCTCAAGTTTAACAAATTTAAGAAAGTTGCAGAATGAAGTCCTCATAACTTCTTTCCTTTTTTTTTTTTCTTGAGGAAGATGAGCCCTGAGCTAATACCCACTCCCAATCCTCCTCTTTTTTGCTGAGTAAGACTGGCCCTGAGCTAGCATCCGTGCCCACCTTCCTCTACTTTATATGTGGGACACCTGCCACAGCATGGCTTGAAAAGCGATGCATAGGTCTGCATCCAGGATCAGAACCAGTGAACCCCAGGCTGCCAAAGCAGAACATGAGAACTTAACCACTGCACCACTGAGCCAGCCCCAATAATTTCTTTAATATAATTTTAAGTGAGTCACTAATTGTAAAATCCAGGGAAAATTTTCAGTGGAACTCAAAAATTACCATTGACAAAAACTCGAAAGAAAAAACTTCCAAAACTTAAAAGAATTGCCAAATTTCATATGTGAAAAAATCCATTATTATTACTATCATATCAACCACTGCAGTTCTGGTTTTGAAGTAAGCCTTTTCCCACTGGTCATATCAGTTAGTTCAATTCTTATCTACATGGAATATTAACTGCAGGATGTTAAGAATAACCTCTCTCAAAGGACCACTCAGTTAGTAACTACGGTACTTTGAAAAAAGTAAGTAAAACAAGAGGTCAATATGTTAAGCAGGGGCCCACAAAATGATTCAACAGTATATATGTTATAGGACATGGAAATAATTATTTATAAATAAAAATACTAACTTTATTACAAAAAAAATTAAAGAAGTTCATGATTTCATGATTTTGCATCACTTTTAATGTTGTGTTATATTTTACCCCTTAAAAAAATCACTTCAATGAAAAGACTTTGAGATTTATTTTGTGTTGTTTTCATTCGAACACTTAAGAGGATTTGTAGGTCATGCAAGGAAGATGGCAGGGACATGCACTGTATAAAGGAATGCAGATTTCAACAAACAGATGAGGAGGAAATGTTAAGGATGTTTAAGAAACTTTTTTTTTGTCCAAACAAAGATTTAATTGCCTTATTTTACATCCAAGTTACTCATCTCTTCTGATCAATTTCATATATTCTGGACAGTTTTTTAAATTCTGAAATAGCATCCCAATATTTTACAGGTTGAATCCATAAAAACTAAAGAGAGGACTGAAAACAAAATCATGACAAGGACTTGAACTTTCACAGTTATAAAACTGCACTGATTTCTACAAAGACTTTCAGCCCCAATGAAGCCGCTGACCAGATTCCCTAATGCAGTGAAAGCTCTAAAAAAGTCAATGATGTGAAGCTGATGACTAGGCTTGGTTACATACACACATATATATAACGTGATTTTGGCCAATTGGACAGTAAAGTCGCATTTAGGATGTGAATTTGCTGATAATTTGTGAACTTCATCATACAATATTTCAGCAAATAAAACAGACTGGGGTATCTACAAGATTGCCAATTCAACAAATAGACCAGGTTTCTAATTTGGAAGCCTTTCTAGAAAGCTTGAGATGGTCTGTGGGGTGAGGGCCACTGTCTTGTAGAAAATGAAGAGAATTCAAGCCCTGCTCACAATAGGGAGCATTCCTTTATTGTACCTTCACTATCAGAACGACCTGTGGGGAAAACGCCAGTGGCTGACAGGTAAATCAGAAGCACACTATTGGCAGGCAGCTCCTGAAATGGAAGAAAATCACATATACAAAACAACAAACAGAGAAAATAACAGTTTTACTTAAAGTTCACGATACTACAAAGTAGTGGGAAAAACAATAAGCTAATTTAACATATTATTGTCTTCTCCAAGAGAAGAGTCACTCTTGTTGGTTCCAACTTATACCTGTCTACACAGCAAAGATTCATTACTAATCTATAATCTGTAACCATTGCCAAAAGTTTTGAAGACATTCTCTGCTTCAAAACTCCCATCATTTAGAGAATGTTCTCTGAATAACTTGAAATGGAGCAGTAAAGATCCTTACTATAGGTATAAAAGACAAAGTCCCATGCATGGCTTTCTCTGTATAAACTTTGGGAGGAAGTCCCTACTTCTCATAGCTCCTTCAGATGACCAAAATGTTCCCCAGAGCTGTTTGCATATATTATAAGCTTATGCAACCTGCTCCTGTTTTTTAGTTCTGCATTGTAGTAGTTACGCCTAAAGTAGTTTAGTATAAAAATCTGGAGGAAGGAGAATGATAGTCAATATCCTCATTAATTAATGGTAAGAAATATTCATAACATCACGAGCAATTTCCATTCCAAAAATAGCTATGATTAGGATATTCTAATGGGAGTTTTCGTTTTCATGTTTTACCTAAATTCTTGACTCAGATATTCGAAGAGAAGAGTGACTCTCAGATTCTACTTAGGGCACACTTTCCCCATACAGTAAAAAGTACTGGGTCATATATACCTTAAAAGATGCTGCTAAGAACGTGTAGAGTTGGCTGAAGGTTGGTTTGTACAGCAGATACTTGTGGGGGTTTTCTCGTCTGGTAGGCTTGTCAGCTGATTCCTATATTTACACACAGAAAACAAGACACACAAGCTGTATTTGACAGATGAATTATCAATGCTTTTTTTTTCTATCCTCTTCATCAAATATCTTGTTTTTGCTCAGCATTACTGTTACACTCATCTATTTCTCCTATGTGTCATCAAGAGAATTCTTCATTTGCACTCCTGGCATTTGCTGAACCATACATTCCATGAGGAGCAGGAGCAGCACGAGTGTTAGCAAAACTGCAAATGTAAGAAGTTCACCTGCATTCCTGGCTTATTCATCTGGGAAGCTAAATTCATTGGCTCCCTTTCCAGGGCTTGTAACATCCGGAACATGTCAACAGTTAGTTCACTGAACTTAACCTGCAAGGAAAACAAACCTGACCGTTAACGTGGTACGCAGACCTTGAAGTCTTTAATTGTATTATTACTCTTGACATTCATGTGTACTTTATGACTCTGGGTGTTTTATTCTCCAGTATTTTATTATGAAAAATTTCAAATGACAGAAAATTGAAAGAATTATACAGTGACACCTGTATGCTCATTATCTAGATCCTATAACATTAACATTTTTCTATATTTGCTTTATCACGTTATCTATCTATATATCTATCAATCTATCAATTTCCTCAGGTATTTTTACAAACAAAAAGTAGTCATGTAAACACAGAGATCTATATTAGGTCCTATAAAATATGCTAACTTTTGGCAGAACAGCCAGGCTGAAAACAGCTATGGCCTACATTTTATAACCTGTCCCTTATGTTTTGGCACTATAGAATGATACTACAGTATCCTGTTCTACTCTGAATAACACTTCTATAGAACTTTAGGAAGGCAATATTTTAATTTACAGAAAAATGTTTTAATTTAGAAATTTGCAAATTAATGGCTATAAAAGCAAAAATTGGAGAACTAGACAAAGTTAACAAAAATGACTGGTGTAAGGGAAGGACCCAAAATTTAAATTTGTGCAAATAATGCGTATTAAAAACGTATTCTCTGGTGACTTTTCCAATATACCATAATTTCCAGTACATTAAATCCTCATCATATGGGACTGTTCTGTCATGAAAAAATAGCTGAAATTTGCTTTTGACAAATGTACTTAAAAATAATTCCTCCCCACTTTTTGCCTGATTGTAAAAGTAATACACAGATTTAGAAAGTTGTAAGAAAGAAAATAAAAATCACCTATAATTCTGCTATTCAGAGATAAATCTTTTATGATATTGGTAAGTTTCTTGCTAGTCTTTTTCCTGCACGTATATGTATGTAGACATTTTAACATATATGAAATAATTCTGTTTACAAAGTTCCATAACAAGTTTATTTTCTCTTACCATATCACAAGTATCTTCCTTTGTGATTAAAAATTCTTTCTAAACCATTTAAATGTCTGTAATATAGTCCATATATGGACACAGCATAATTTAATTAACCATTTCCTCACAAATGGATGTTAGGATATTTACAGGGAAATAATAATTCTGTAATAATCAAAAGCACTATTTTTCCAAGTGCATTTTAAGCATAATTCCTCCACAATTCTTTACCTGGTTATTACAATTACCAATAATGAGCGCATCGGCCAGAGACAACTGCCCCACGATCATGCCCTGTTCCAGCAATGGGGCTCCTGTCTCAGCAAGGCGATTAGACGTGATCACAATGGTGTTGTCATCATTTAATACCATTACAGGGTCCGCCTGTGGAAAAAAGCAATAAATAATGGACAGCCAAGATGAAATGTCAATATAAGAAATTATTCCTTCCTCTTGACATATACACATGATAAAAATGTATACCACATAGGCATTTACTTGTCCATCATTATGAGAACCTTTCTGGTCAAAAAACTGACCTCAATGAAAGCTGCTACTTCTTGAAGCACCAAGTTCCATTCCACCTGATCTTCAGTATTAAAGCGGTGAGTGTAATCTTCAATTTCATCGGACAATTCCTGATTTTAAAATACCACAAAGAAAAATGGTTATGGAAAAAAACATAAAAATAGATTGCTATAGTGTATCATATTCCTGGCAGAAATTGATATAGTTAAGAAGTTTGATTATTATCAATATACAGTCCCAATTATAGCCCAAAACAAAGAATGAAAACTACATGGATTTGCTTCAAAAATCAAAAACTCCAGAATGACACACATCAATAAGATCTTCGGAGAGACCCACAGTGACCCGGGTCTACTCACTGCTATTAACAACTATCAATTTATTAATAGAAAACTCTTGTGGGGCCAGCCTGGTGGCGCAGCGGTTAACTGTGCACGTTCCACTTTGGCGGCCTGGGGTCCGTTGGTTCGGATCCCAGGTGCGGACATGGCACTGCTTGGCAAGCCATGCTGTGGTAGGCGTCCCACATATAAAGTAGAGGAAGATGGGCACAGATGTTAGCTCAGGGCCAGTCTTCCTCAGCAAAAAGAGGAGGATTGGCAGATGGTTAGCTCAGGGCTGATTTTCCTCAAAAAAAAAGAAAAAGAAAAGAGAACTCTTGTAACAGTTACAAATAAATACTGTTTAGCTGATTTTCTTTGGATTTATATCATCCTGTTTTTTGGAAATAGTCTTATTAACAACTGGAGGTGGAAGACAACAGAGAAGGACTTGTCAAAATTAGCATGTTACACTTGAATACCAAAAATTAAGAAGTATGCCATTGAAACCACAAACTGAATACAGAGTGCCACTAGAACGCAGGATGCAACAATTATAGTTATTAAGTGGATCCTGAATGCAGTTAACTCTTAATTATCTGAGTTAATGAAGTTACCCAGGTTAATGAAGGACAGAGACATGCAGACATACTAAAGGGACGGAAAAACCAAAATTCATTCACAATACCTTTGTAAAACATTATATACTTTTTTTGACCTGACCTTTCAATTATTTTCTCTTAAACTAAATATTTTAACTTTCATTTGCATTTCCTAACCATCCACTGATGTGGATGATAAAATGTAAAACATGCTGAAGAGATAAAAGCAAGGAACTAAGATAATTATCTCTGATTAGTGAGTGTTTGAAATATGAAGAGAATTGGAAAATTTTGTTATCATTACCCTTGTCATAAGCTACCATATTCTGAATGTTGTAATAATTTAGATATATCAAAAATTATTTTTACCTGAATCTATTTTTATTTATTTATTTTTTTGAGGAAGATTAGCCCTGAGCTAACATCTGCCGCCAATCCTTCTCTTTTTGCTGAGGAAGACTGGCCCTGAGCTAACATCTGTGCCCATCTTCCTCTACTTTATATGTGAGACGCCTGCCACAGCATGGCTTGATAAGCAGTGCGTAGGTCTACACCTGAGATCTGAACCGGTGAACCCCAGGCCGCTGAAGCAGAACGTGTGAACTTAACCACTGTGCCACCAGGCTGGTCCAAAATCTATTTTTAAAAAACAAAATTACCCATACACAATCAGAGATTAGGATTTTGATTATTTTAAAGGACACTTACCTTCACCAGATCCTTCACAACATCCATTTTGTTGAGAAGAAGACAAACTACTATAAACCTCGCATAGTATCGTAGCTTCTTAACTACCAACTCAGGTCTACGGTAGATAAATGGAAAATTACTCATTAGATTAAAAAAGGAAAGATGCTTTTTGATTTTTCCAACTTTCTGATAGCTTTTAAGCTCTTTGATCCTATTTGGCACAGTTATAAACATTTCTGCACATAACTTACACTCTTTTAACACATTTCTTACTCACTGATTCATTATGTTGTTCACTCATATATTCAATCACTGAACAAACATCTAGAACTTCGATGCATCAGACCTGATGCTACGTGCTGAAAGCAGAATGACAAACAACAAACAACTATGGACATGGCCCCTTCTTCACAGCTCTTACAAAAAGAAAAGTACTAAAAATGTTGACGAGATCAATACTTAAAATACAGTGGAATAATTATAACGATAAGAGAAATAAAGGATGCTATTTGAGCCTAAAGGACTGGATCTTGGGTGCCAGAAGGCTTCCTAGAAAGTAATGTTTAAATCAAGACTACAAGGAAGAGTAGAAGACGACAGGCAGGAAAATAGGAGGTGGAAAGAGGTCCCGGAAGAACATTCTTTGTTTTGAAATCTTACTTTTCTGACATTAATATAATCAAGCCAGTTTTCTTACACTTACTGTTTGTATGCCGTATCTTTTTCTATCACTCTACTTTCAAGCAGCTGTGCCTTTTTATTTTAACACATCTTTTGTAGACTGTGTATAGTTAGGTCTTACTTTTCCAACCACTTTGACAATCTCTGCTTTGTCCACTCAGGTACTTGGACCATTTACACTTAATGATATTGTTACTTTGGGTGGGTGGGTGTGTGTCTCCCACCTTGCTATTTGTTTTCCAATTGCCCCTTCTGTGCCTGTGTTCCTCTATTGCTCCTTTCTTGCTTTCTTTTGTTAATGAAATATACTGTAGTGTCCCACTTTACATCCCCTGTTGGCTTCTTACTTATATCTCCTCATTATTGTTCTTTTAGTGGTTGCTAGGAGCAGCAATACGCATCCTTATCAAAGGCTATTTCCAATCAATTTTGCGTCCTTTCATACCTGATCCTTTATGCTTATCCCTTATCAATTCAACCCTGACATTCCCAATTTCCACTTCCTACATTACAAATATAATAACCTTACAACAGTATATTCTTGACATTTTCCATAATAGAATTTTTTAAAAATCCTCTTTGATCCATGAATTATTTAGAAATGTGTCCACTAATTGACTAATTTATTGACTTTTAAAAACTATGTTTTCATTCTTAATTTTTAATAAAATGGCCCGAAGGTTAGAAACATATACTTGAAGTTATCAAAACCTGTTTTGTGGCAAGTATAAGTCAATTTCATACAAGTTTAATATCAGCTCGAAAATGATGTACATTCACATATTGTTGCATGCAATTTTATGCACATTAGAACAACTTTTTAATTATGCTACTGAAATCTTTTAATTTGTCTTCTTGATAAATTATTAAGTATGGTATATTAAAAATTTCCATGTATATTAGACCGTTTCTCAATTTCCCCCCTGAAAATATGCCATCTTTTGCTTTTTTTATTATAATGCTACATTATTGGGCATATACAAGTTTAAGATTTTTATACTTTCCTGAGTTGCTCCTTTTTATCTTTATGAAGTAAACCTCTATCCTTAATAACATTTTCTGCCTTAAATATAAATAATGTACACATAAATATAGCAGCATTTCTTCCCCTTAGTGTCTGTCTCATTTATGTTTTTCTGTGTACCTTATATCTTAGGAGGATATCTTGTAAACAGCATATTATTGGATTTTTCTTAAAAACGCATACTGATAATCTTTGACCTAGGAAGTGTAGATCACTCTCATTTACTGTGATTACCAATGTGCTTGGACTTGCTTCTACTTTATTTTGTGCCAATCATGCTTTTTAGTATACATTCCTTTTCTACCTTTTATTGTAATGATCATAATTTTACTATTCGCGTCCCTCCCCCTTCTACCTATTTCGAAGTTACCCATTCTCCTTATGTTCTTTAAAATATTTTTCTTAATATTTTAACAAGCAAACTTTACTTGTTCTAAGCTTCTTCTGAATAATAAATGGATCTTATTAGTGTGATCTAATTCTTTCTCTTCTTCCATGTTATTTTCATCCAGGATTTGGTCCCATTTTATCTTGATAACCTCAATTAGTCATTATTACAATGATTACTGTCTCATGAAGTCTGTGCTTCTTTAGGAAACAAGGGGATAACTTTTTCTCACCAATCGTTGTATACCACCCCTTCCTTCTAGTTTCAACTTTCCTCTTCCTGGAAAAATCCTTTACATCAGCAAACCAACCACTCCCCTGTGAAAAGTCATCCTGTGACCCTCACTGGAAAGGTCGACATCAGATCTCCCTTATAAACGCTACTACTAGGAAGTGTCAAGGTCTTCAAGTTTAGATTCACGTTTCCTGCTATAAAAAATTTCAATACTGTCACCACTAGAGTTGATATCATGATTCTCTTGACAAAGTTCTTCTTGCACTCCAGAATTGCAGCTTTTTCCAACCTGCCAGGCCCACTACTTGTAGGTCACCAACTCTTTAAGTATATAGCTGCGTGAGAAATGTTTTTCCAGGTGGCTAGCTGCAAAATCTCCCCCAACTTCAGTGCGCTCAGAAACTTTACCTTCTCCACCTCTAACTCTGACCAGGTTCAGCCTCAGTCATGTGCAACAGCTGGGGTTTGCAGCTCCCAGGACAAGTGCGTAAGTGGTAACGTCTCCTCTACTGAGCAGGATGAGCCCATGGCATGACACATTCTGAGAGTTATCTATGCTTAGTGACAGGCAGTCACGCTGCTGACTGCTGGAACATACCATTCCTCCTGGCTTTGACACAATCCTTAGGTACTGAGACAGTGCAGAAAGAACTCGCCCCTTTAAGGAGAGATTTTTTAAAGCAACTGTGAAATTGTGGAATACCTTCTTACTTAGCTTTAATCTAGCGGCTGCTGATTTTAGCAGCTGTTGCTAACTGCCACCTTGACTGGCCCCCTAGCCCTGTGTGAACTAAGAAACAAACCACCTACAAATTGAACAAAGGCCACCCTAAGGTACAGGGAACAAGGTCAAGATTCTGCACGCTGGATTGTCCTTTGATGCTAAGTTAGTGGCCCCAAGAGATTTTGTCATCTTGGTTCCAAATAATTCCACTTCTGTTCATCTGCCCTGCTCTAGGAGGCAGCACAGGAAAACAATTCATATGTGGTGTTTGCTATTAGGATAGGAAATGATTTTAATAAATTAAACTGCTGGGTTTTAAGCCAAGGGGCCCAAGGCCAATTTGCAAATTAGAAAATACAGAACAGTGAATTGAACAAGTTATTTCACTGCTGCTTAAAATAGCTCTTTGCTTCTATGTCTTTTCCATACTGATAAATTGTTACATAGCCCTTTTGCACTTTAAGAGATACAATTTGTCTTACCAAGAATTCAGATAAATCATATATATATGCAAAAAACAGGGGGGGAGGTTGGAGGAAATATATCTGTAGTGAAAATATGTGAAGCAAACCATAAGAAAATCTGAAGGAAAAGTAACAGATGGAACTTCTGATAGAACAGCGAAGTAACACAATGACCAAAAGACCTTGGGGGGAAAATGCAGAATTCAGCATCTACACAGCTTACTTGTATCAAAAGAAACTCCTCCAGACAAGTTTGAACATGATTTGCAAGGGAATGAAGGGGATTTACAAGAGTGGGGCTTTCCAAAAATGTTGCTGTTTAGCTGGAAATCGAATGATAGCCAACCACAAAGTGTTCTCTAGAAAAATATGTGAAAACCATGTTTTCTTCTATTGCTAAGAAAATATAATCTTTCGCTGTATAACAACTCTGAGTTCTGTCGCTGGCAGCTGAGAACATTCAGATCTTCTATGCCTGAATTCTCTCTTCCAATAATTCTAGGAATGCCAGCAACAAAGCTTCTTGAGCAGCTCCCTGATTTCTTCAATAATTCCATCCTCATATGGAATTTATAACATCACAGTCTGCCTGTGCCCCAAATATGTCTGTAACTCCCGGGAGAAGACAACCTCTGAAAGGGAAAGAGCACACCTGCACACCTTCTTCTCTTGTTTCTTCCTTCACTCACCCAAGCATCTACCACACCATATACAATAAATGCTCAATAGATTACTACTGGGAATGAAAAACACGATTTTTTCTCCCTAACGATGGAGCTATAAAACTGCAAAACAGTACTGGGTTTATAAAAGAAAATTTGAACAGCATTAGCAGCCTTTTCTTTAGTCCTTCATGACAGTTGTCAACAGGCTTTTGAAGGCATGTGAAATACGATCATACAGGCCGGGGCCGAGTGGTTACGTTTCACTGGTTCGGATCCTGGGCGCAGACAGGGCACCGCTCGCCAGGCCAAGCTGAGGCGGCATCCCATATGCCACAACTAGAGGGACCCACAACTAAAATATACAACTATGTACCAGGGGGCTTTGGAGAGAAAAAGGAAAAATAAAATCTTCAAAAAAGAAAAAGAGATCATACAGCTAAAAAGAACAAAGGTTATCAGTTAAGCCTCACTCCGGAGTTGTTTCTTTTCTATGAAACTTTGTGTGATCCGATCTTTCATAAAGAACTGATCCGCCCTCCTCTGTGCTCTGACTCTATCTGGGACTGTGACATCTCTTACAACATCGACAATATCTATTGCTTTTAGGTAACATACCCCTGTATGTTTAAGAAGGCCAAGGATAGAGTAGGTACTCACTAAAGCCCAGTAAATGAATAAAAGTTATAAACAAATATGTTTTTCTGCATAATTTCCACACACACTAAAAATTTTGAATATTTTATCTTCCTCTTTCTAAAAACATAGTGGGTGCATACCTGTCCTCTTTATTGACTTGAGAATAATAGGATCTCTGTCTGATCGCAGAATAGAAGGAGAACGCCTCATTCAGATAGCTGGTCTCAGATGTGCGTAGGCTATGAGAGAAAAATATCCTTAAATTTGACAGTGTCTCAAACTCTTTACCATGATAAATATTTGTTCCATTATTCTTCTATTCGTCTACATGAGGGGATGGGAGTGACTCTCCTAAATCTGAATCAGCAAAGCAATAATCATATCACCCTTAAAATGTGTAAATAATAATCGAAAAGAAATACCTGCCCGCTGCTCCCAGGCCTCCCCTGATGGCACCCCAAGTGCACACTATTCTCATTCCTCAAAGGGACTCCCCAGACAGCATTCCACCCAGTTCAATCTCTCTCTCCAGCACCAGAGCCTCCATGACCTTCCCCAAATCTATACAGTCACGTGTCCTTTGGCCCTTTAGCTTTTCCTCACAGGACTCAGAAATGCACTAATCCATATTAATCTTCAGAGGATGCAATGAATTAGGTTCTCTGTTTAACATTTCTAGTTTTACAAGGGACTTCTTAAGAAAATATTCTACCCAAGAGAGTGATTCTAATGGTGGGAATTTTGGGTAGCATGCCAAAAGACAGGGAGGGGAAGGAATTTTCTGGCCTATTAAATTACAAATGGTCCAAGTCTTTTTATGGTATACCTGATATTACTTCATGATAATGAGAGCTAGATTCCTAAAAGGAGTTCTCTTCTTCCCTTGACTCATGGGTGGGACTATATAGATGTCATTGCTCTAAGGATATAATCAAAAGTATCTTTATGCACTTCATGTGAGCTTTCAGACATATGCTAGAAGTCTGAGTTTTCAAGTATCCTCCTGAAAACCACTCAAACACACGAGCTATGACATGTCTCTGTATAATATCAAAATTTAAGTGAAGCTGTTAAGAACTATAAACTCGTTTAGGATTTATCATTTACCTAAAACCAAGATCACACTTCTTTAAGCTATAAATGAGTCTGACCAAATGAACTGTTTGGAAGGTGAGGCTTTGAAGCAAATAATGTTACTTTGATTATGGAAGGTCATTTCATAACACTGTCTTGATCAATATGATCTGAACTATTGGGCTTCATTTGTAACTCTTTAGTTTTCTCTCCTACCAAGTAAGTACATTACGCATATTTCTGCATGCTGTGTTCAAATCAGGACAACGGTTTATTTTTTCCATACTCAGTTCACTTACTAATAATGGTAGTATAGCTGCCCAATCTTAGAAGCAATTTCCCCTATTTGCCACCGCTTCAAGCCATACCGATTATCCAAGACTTGTCTGTTTTATATAGGAGATAAGAAAATAGAAATGAGACATAAATTTCAAAAATAACCAAATCTGTAAATTTAATAGGATAAAATACCACCCAATTCAGCTTGAAATACTGAATTCATGAATTCAGGTTCATGAATTTTTCATGAGATTTCAACATAATCATTCAATTAAATTCAAAAAGCATCTATTAAAGTCTATTTAAAGTAAGCTGAGATATAAAAAGAAATTTCTTTGAGCTATGTTCATGAAAATTAGAAGCAAAACCCCCAAATAGCTTTGGCTAATAAACAACATCTATTTTAGAATGACACCATGAATCAGCCTGCCTATGTTAGAGTTAAGCTGAACCATTTCAGATAAAATATTGTCTTTAAAAATCAGATAAGAATATTACATTTTAAAACCTTAAATAAATTTTTAAAAAGTCAATTTGTTTTCATTTGGGTAATGAAGATGAAATACATTAAAATGCACCGAGAGAAAGCACTGTGGTTGGTAGTAAAGATTTAAATGGACCTCCACTCTCCTTTAACATAAAATTCCTTTACCGATGCTGCTGCTGGAACTTCCAGAGTTTGGTGTAAACATCAAAAGTTCTTCCAAAATAGGACTGCCACTGCTTCTGTCCATATTGTGGCAAATCTCTGTAACAAGAAATACACATAAATTAATTTTAAATCTCTTACGTTATTTGGAAATTAAGTCTTGTGATGGTACAAACTGGATAGATTTAACGTATTTGCATTCGAGCTTTCTTTTTTAAAAAAGTTTAAATTTTTGGAGAAGAAATAGTTCTCTAACAAGGTGGAGGATGTGCTCTTTCCTATTCTTCCCTGCACCACTGACAGCTCATCTTAGTTTCTGTTGTAGATGCCTCGGCCAGGAGGTTTCTAGCACGCTCCTTCCTCTCCCTGGGGAATCTTATTCCTACTGACTTACATACCGTTAACTTCCAAATGTTTATCTTCACTAAGAACTCAGCACTCGGAAAACACTGCTTTAGGGAATATATCTACAAGCTGATGTGCAAGTGGTATTGTTGTTCTCAACTATTCTGTCCTCTCCCCAAAGGTGAAACCATACGTCCCTGTCCTTGGGCTGGTGACTCACAGTGCATCCCTCAGAGACAAACACTTCCCTACCATACAAACTCTGGGCCTGGCATATAACTTTTTGGCCAATGAAATCCAGTTGTAAGTTATCTACACCATGTCTGGGAATATTCAAGAGATATTACATGGGTCAGTATTTTCACATTTCCACCTGACCTAAGACAACACAGGGCTGCTCCTCGGCCCGGAAAACAGTAAAACACTGAATGGAGCCTCAGAACTACAACCTGGAGCTAACCTGGGAGCTACAAAGCAATCTCTATTGTAGGTAGGCACTAACATTTGAGAGTTGTTACAGCGGCCTTCCTCAGGACAAGCCACTAGAGAAACCGGTTCTAGGAGCAGGTTATTGCCATAACAAATGCACAACATACGTGACACTGGCGTTGGGACTGAATGGCAAGTAACTGTTACCAAAGGCTGGAAAAATGATGACACATATAAGACAGTGACAAAACCGCATTTACCTGCAATAACTTGGAGAACAGACAATGTGGATTTATACAAAGAAGCCAGGAAAAACAGTATGCTACTAGCCCTGGATGCTATTAGCTGTACTTAATAAAATACAAGACAGAGATGAACTCAGAAAAGAACTACTTATAAGCAGGGTTGAAAAGAGAAAATCTGCAAATTCCAGGACTTTCAGGACAGATAGCAATTTCTAATGCATAAGTGTAAAAGATACAATTGAGAAATGTTAGCTAGAAATGCCACTTAAAACTGAGTTCCATCCTCAGAGCAAAACTTCTTCATTAAAGCCTGTGAGTAAATATACAAAAATTGCCCCAAGTACATTCTTTCAGAGGGAAAAAATAGATCAGGGAAAAGAATCTAAGGATTTGGCTGTCTTGTGGAAACCTGATAAGCTCAAGGTATCTGTAATAAAGTCTAGAAGAGAGAGAGAGGCATGTCTCAAACAACTGTGGGTATGGGCTACTGGTACTTGGAAGCTAACTTGAATCAAACGGAGAAAGTCAACTAAATCTTGTGAGAGTTGTACTGACAGAAGTCATTGTTTTATAAAAGAACAATAATCGTTCATTGATTACAGTGTGGTACACTTCTTATCCCAGTCTAGGACTTGCCTTCTCATTTTTAATTTTTTTATAAGTAATTATCAAACTTATCAATCTTAATCTTTATGTTCAGTGCTTTTTCTGTCTTTTTAAAGAAATTCATCTATACAATATAGTCTTTTAAAAGATTTAAAATTTTGCCTTTCAAATTTAACTCTTTAAAATAACCAAAATTGAATTTCAGATATGTATAACAAATTCTATCTGAATGATTTAAAATAAACACATATATACCCTTTTTTTTGAAAATTTAGGTGAGTTTATTCTGAGCTGAAATCTGAGGATTATAACCTAGGAGAGTCTTTCCACAAAGGAACAGAGCACTCCAAAGAAGTGGGGGTATACAGGGTGGTTATATACCCTCAAAGAGGATGTTTCACATATGACTGAAATGTCCCTTTGACAATAGTCACAAGGCTGCTCTGTCGGCACAGCGATTGATGGAAACAGCAGATAGGTCTGCTGTCTCGGTGAACCCTGCAGGTCTGTTGCCTCGAGCTGAGCGGTCACAGATGAGCACTGCAATCGGTTCCCAGCCTAAGGAAAGATGCTTAATCTTTAAGGAGATGCCAACATTGGGAGGGGGAGGGAAGTTGCACCTTTATCTCAAAATGTCTAAGCAGATATACAAATGCATGCTCAATGGCCACAGTCAGGCCCTTTTGGAAAAAACAAAGTCAGGCTGAATTAGGTTTATACCAAATGGCTTCCTCATATACTCCAATATATCCTATTGCTTGCCATTTCAATTTGTCATTTCCCCCTTTTGATCTCTAATCTTTCGATAGAAAGCATTGATGATCAAAATATTGTCCCTCGGCGCCAGGGTGGTTGCTGCCTGCCCTGGGTCCATCATGTCCGTCGGTGCTAGGCTTTTATTTCATTTATTTGCCTAGTCATCCACGCTGGGGGAATAGTGGACAAGCATAGAGTTATATACCATATATACCCTTTTGCCTAGTATGATAGAACTAGAATTGCAGTCATCAGTTTCCCCTTATGTTGTGTCTCAGCTCTTTGTTCGATTCCACTCGTCTGTTTTTCTACTTCCTCATTAACATTCTATTAATTACTATAACTTTATAAGTCTGGCATGTTTCTTCTTTTTTGGGAGTACCCTGGCTATTCTTGGTTCCTTATACTTGCATATAAATTTTAAAATCAGCTTATCAAAGTTCTACCAAAAACAAAACAAAACAAAAGCCCTAATGGGTTCTAATGGGAAGGAATCTAGAGATCTACTTGGATAATTGACAGTTTTAAATAATTTTTAGTGTCAATAGTATCTCTTTCCATTTATGTTAAAAACATTGTCACTAAGTAAAATTTACAACTTTTTCCATAAAGGTCTAATATTTCTTGGTTCACATTATTGCAAGGTCTCATATTTTTGTTGCTTTTGTGAAAAGTATCTCTATTTTTTAAGTTACGTCTTTAAAAATCTTTTTCACGTTAGAAAGTTTCAAACTTATACAAAAGTGGAAAATAGTACAATGGACTCCCATGTACCATCTCCAGCTTCACAGATTATAAATTTAGGCCATCCTTTCTACTTGGGGTTGCCAGACAAAATACAGTGTTTCTGTTTTGGGGCTCTTTACTTACTCCTTTCCATCAGTCTAACTGTCTATCTCTGTGCTAGTACCGCTTCGTCTGAATCAATACCCCTGTGATCACCACTAGCACTGTTTTCAATTAAGAAGTGCCTGCCGTAGAATTATTCCTATACCAAATGTCTACCAAAATACCTAAAGCAAGGAAAACAGTTAAATGTTTAGTAGCAAAAGGAAAGACTTTTAAAATATAAATTCTCTCATTTAACCAAATTTAACCTTTCAAGTATAAAAGAAATCCTTTATTTATCTCACATAACTAAATAAGCTGAATGTATTTGGTAAGCTATACAAATTTATAGAAATTTGAGGTATATTTTACGGTGATTGGTTGTTTTAGGGGGAAAGGTATATCACTAACATTTTTTCATGTTTATACACACACACATACACACACACACACACAAACCTGCTATATATTTTTTTACTTCCTTAGTGAAGGATACATAATTTCCATGGAAATGAGATAGCTATAGGGCACAAACAAATGCAGCTTATGTTTGTGTAGCTGTTCTCTTGCAGCAGTGGGGTATCTTGCTATTGGTGACACCTGCACTGCAATTAGGCAACATGTATTTTGAAGATACTAGATGGAAGGAGAAAACCTGGTTGCCACACACAATTCTATCAAGTGCTAAGTGTTATGAAGGCCAGAGAAACTAATGTGAAATACAATCTTTACAATCAAGGAGTTTATTATTTAGTTAGATAGAAAAGACTAACACATACACAGTAAAAGAAAAAAATAGCATGTAAGTACTAAATTATATGGTACTGAGTAAAAGTAATAGAAGAATGTAGAAAAGAGATACATTGAAGAGCTTGAGTAGTCAGGAAAAGCTGCATGAAGACAGAGATTTGGATAGGCAAAAGAGAAAGAGCAGATCATCAGAGAGAGAGAAATAAGACACATAAGAGAAACAAAGCCAATTATAAGCTAATAAGACTGCAGCACAAGGCTCAGCCAGATCTCACTTGTGCAACTGTGGACAGCTAGCGGTGGATGGCCTCCTTCAAACGTCCAGCAGTTGCCTGGCTGGCAGCTAGGGTGCTGGGTCACGTGTTTCTCATCATCCAACAGGTTGGCTTGGGTCTCTTTACATGACCTGTTCCAAGGATCCCAAGAACAGCAAAACAGAGGGCAGCCCTAATGTGAATTTTTCTTTTCAAGTCTTTGCATCACATTTGTACTGTCCCATTGGCCAACTCAAGTTTCATGGCCAGGCCCAGAGTCAGTGCGGGAGAGGACAACTCGCAAGCAAGGACACAGGCAAGGGAATGATTTTTACAATCTATCACAGAGACTGTAAGTTTCTTTCTTTCTTTATCTATTTTGAAAATAATATAATTCTCTTGGAAAACAAAAATACTATAAAGCGTATAAAGCAAGAAGTAAAAAATACCTTATTACTTCTCCCCTCAATTCTAGTCCCTAGAAATATCCGCCATTAAAAATGCATTTTCTATGCACATTTAAGTATATATGTGAGTTTTTGTATTATTTTACACAAATGTGACCAAACTATATATAATGTTCTGTAATATGCCTTTTTAATTTAATAACATATCCGATTTCTTTAATGCATATACAATTACATCAATATTTACTGTGTAAAATGAACCAATTTACTTAACCAGTCCCTTCCTGATGGATATTTATAATCCCTTCAGTTTTCCCGTTATAAAAATGCTACAATAAGCTTCTTCATACTAATAAATTTGAATAGTTACGTGATATGACTAAAAGGCAAATTTTTGTAAGTGGAATTAATGAATGAAAGAAGATTTTAATTTCTTTTTTTTTTTTTTAAAGATTTTATTTTTCCTTTTTCTCCCCAAAGCCCCCTGGTACATAGTTGTAGGTCCTTCTAGTTGTGGCATGTGGGATGCCGCTTCAGCATGGCCTGATGAGTGGTGCTAGGTCCACACCCAGGATTCGAACTGGTGAAACCCTGGGCCACCGAAGTGGAGCGCAAACTTAACCACTCGCCCAAGGGGCCAGGCCAGAAGATTTGAATTTCTGTACCAGATGTTAAGACGATGAGTTAAAAAAAGCAAAAGGTTTCCTATGTGAAATTTTCAGGCACCCATAACAAGAATGTGCTAGTAATTGCATTTTTTTCTTTTTTTTTTTTATTGAGGTTATGATAGTTTACAACATTGTGAAATTTCAGTTGTACATTATTATTTGTCAGTCATCTCATAGGTGGCCCCTTTACCTTTTGTGTCCACCCCTCCACCTTCTCCCTGGTAACCACTAAATAGTTCCCTTTGTCTACGTGCTTGTTTATCTTCCACATGAGTGAAATCACACAGTGTTTGTCTTTCTCCATCTGGCTTATTTCGTTTAGCATAATACCCTCAAGGTCCATCCATGTTGTTGCAAATGGGACGATTTTGTCATTTTTTATGGCTGAGTATGTTCCATTGTGTGTGTGTGTATATATATATATATATATATATATATATACATATACACCATATCTTCTTTATCCAATCACCATTCAATAGGCACTTAGGTTGCTTCCATGTCTTAACTATTGTGAATGTTGCAATGAATGTAGGGGTGCATAAGTCTCTTTGAATTGTTGATTTCAAGTTCTTTGGATAGATATTCAGTAGTGGGATGGCTGGGTCATGTGGTATTTCTATTTTTAGTTTTTTGAGAAATCTCCATACTGCTTTCCATAGTGGCTGCACCAGTTTGCATTCCCACCAGCAGTGTATGAGGGTTTCCTTCTCTCCACAACCTCTCCAACATTTGTTATTTTTTGTCTTGATTATTATAGCCATTCTTTTTTATTTTTTTCTTTTCTTTCTGCTTTTTCTCCCCAAATCCCCCCAGTACATAGTTGTATATTTTAGTTGTGGGTCCTTCTAGTTGTGGCACGTGGGCCACTGCCTCAACATGGCCTGATGAGTGGTGCCATGTCCACGCCCAGGATCCAAACCAGCGAAACCCTGGGCCACCACAGTGGAGCGCATGAACTTAACCACTCGGCCACGGGGCCGCCCCGGTTATTAGAGCTATTCTAACAGATGTAAAGTGATGTCTTAGTATAGTTTTGATTTGCATTTCTCTAATGATCAGTGATGTTGAGCATCTTTTCATGTGCCTATTGGCCATCTGTATATCTTCTTTGGAGAAATGTCTGTTCACATCCTCTGCCTACTTTTTGATCGGGTTGTTTGATTTTTTCTTGTTGAGTTGTGTGAGTTCCTTATATATTATGGAGATGAATCCTTTGTCAGATATTTGATTTGCAAATATTTTTTCCCAGTTGGTGGGTTGTCTTTTTGTTTCAATCCTGGTTTCCCTTGCCTTGTTGAAGGTTTTAGTCTGATGAAGTCCCACTTGTTTATTTTTTCTTTTGTTTCCCTTGTCTGAGAAGACATGTCCAAAAAGATCCTTAGTAATTGCATTTTTTTTTTTTTTTGAGGAAGATTAGCCCTGAGCTAACATCTGCCACCAATCCTCCCCTTTTTGCTGAGGAAGACTGGCCCTGAGCTAACATCCATGACCATCTTCCTCTATTTTATGTGGGATGCCTACCACAGCACGGCTTGCCAAGCAGTGCCACGTCCGCACCCGGGATCCGAACTGGCGAATCCCAGGCCGCCAAAGCAGAACGTGCGAACTCAAGCGCTGAGCCACCGGGCTGGCCCCGAGTGACTGTATTTTTTAATCTATTTCTATTATCCTTATGATAAGTAGAAATTCATTTCAGATTACAAAAATAGGTTAACTATAGATATTAGTTTTCCAGATTTATTGCAAGTTTTCATCTTTTTATGTCTCCATGGATCTCTAGTGACAGGTTGCATTAAGAACAGTTAATCAGATATTTTAAAATTGAAGTTGTTGCTAGACTCTTTAAGACTTTTACCAAGTAGCTGTTGCTAGGAAAACTGTAGTATTATATAAAAGCATTAGGCAGCAACATCAGCTTCATGAGAACTGACAATTCTTGGGTGCTTCTTTAAGGATACTATGGAAAGTCTTTAGGCTAATTTTCAAGAAAGCATTTGCCTGCAAGTTCCTTTGAGTTTCCAAACCTGACAAATTTAATAAACCTCAGTATTACATCCTGTTAAGGAAGAAAACAAAACTATAACTCAGTGTTTTATTTCATGAATATAATTTCAGGTGACAGTGGAAAGGGTTTTAGGGGAAGGGAATTTTGTATGAGGGCTAAAAGCACATAAAAGGTGATCTAAAAGGCTAGAACAAGGCAACTGACAGCAAGGTGTAGTATACAAGTGTTTTCTGATTTATAGCTATGAACAATGTTGGCTAAATTCTATACTACTTTCCTCAAAAGAATTTAGAACATCTACCACTCCAGTCTAAAGACTCAGCTATAGAGACAGCAATTTCTTTTTCCAAATAGGGTTTAAATTTTTTTTTAACTTCCTGAAGGCTAAGTCCTGTGACCCTTTTTCTAATGATATCCATCATAGAAGCTAATATACAAACCACTGCAACATGATTCAAGTCTACAATTAACTATAGCACTTTCATAAAGAGTTTTAGATAAATTTGTCTACTATTCAGAGCTGAACTCTGGTTTTAAACTCTGAACGCACCATTTGGTCATTATTACTGTCAGTAGAGATGGGAAATTAATGGTCCATAGAATTAAATTAAATGGGGCTCTGGGAATTATCCTGTAAACTCAATGACCTTCTATTTCACATTTTGCAAAGGCACCTATCTTATAAATTGGCTGCTCATATTCTTTTTCCAAGGCTTTAGAGGAAATTGAAAGTATGACTCTAATCTCTCTCTTTTTTTAAATCCTCAACTCTATGAGCCAAAGTTTGGAGACTACAGGAGGAAGAAGTATACACATGGTGCAAAGGACTAGACCTGATTTTCAAAGATGTTTCAAATGTAATGTTGAAATGTCAACACTTAGAAAACTCCTTCCAAGTTTCTACAAATCAACGATCTTTACTAAAGCGAATTAGCTAGGATCACTGACGCCTACCCACGCCTAAAATCCAAGTCCAACAGTCACCTTTAGTCCTCCGCACATCCGTCCTGCCTGCGGCACGACACTGTTGACCAGTTCCTCACCATCGTGTAACTCTCTCTTCTTTCTGTTCTTACAGTCTCTTTCATTGGCGTCTCTGTCCTTAGTCTGGTCCTTAAATGCTTGACTTCCCCAAGGTATGCATGTGTATAGGTAAGCATATGCATGGGCGCGCGCGCACACACACACACACACACACACACACAGGGTATAAAATGAGGATCAGAGAGCTTAAGTGAGTTGCCTGGAAACTCATGGCCAGTAAATCGTTGAGCTATGATTCAAATTCAAACCTTCTAACCCCTAATCTAATGCTCTGTCCTTTCTGACATATGGAAAAACCTAGATTTTGATTCTAGGTTAGTAAAGTTCTTCTCTGGGAGCTCATTCTGCTCCCCAGGTCTTGGGATGCTGCTGATCTCCGACAAAGCTTTGGTCAAAGGCCAAGGAGTAACTCACCTTCTTGGAACAAGGTCTTCAGTCAAGGAGCACACTCCCCCACGACACATTCTCATTTACACAGAGAGGACGAGAGGACTATCTTGCAGGGACACCTTTGTTCCAATCTACGCCTCTGTGTTCATTTGTATACCACACAAAATGGTGCTTCAGATTTGAGGAGCCCAATTGTGCATTTCCTTGTTTTAACACTTTTTTTTTAACTCACTGATATACCTGGTTTTCAAATTTAGGTTGAGGGGTGGATCTGTGAGTCTGAAAGCACTGAGGGTATCAACAGGCCCAGGCTGTTAAGGCCGAGTGTTTTCTTTAGGGGAGGGTACCTGAATGACACTATTGCAGTCGTGTATCGTTTAACAACGGAGATACGTTCTCAGAAATGTGTCGTTAGGTGACTTCATCATTGTGCAAACATCCTAGAGTGTACTTACACAAACCTAGATGGTATAGCCTACTACACACGTAGGCTACATAGTACTAATCTTACGGGACTATTGTCATACATGTGGTCTGTCACTGAGTAAAATGCCCTTATGTGGCGCATGACTGTATTATCAATCCTTTTGTTTACTGAAGAGGGAGCAAAGCTCTTCTTCAATGAGAGAGAGAGAGAATGTGCCAGAATGTTTGATCAGCTTGCAGACAGACATGCTATTTATCTTTGCATCTTGCCCCTGTCCCTAGCCTAGTGCCTCAAATGGTGCTGGCACACAGAAGGTACTTAAGACATTGTTCCATTCTTAATCACAGCTTATGAATTTGAATAGCTTTGAATAATCACCCCTAGTCTGAATTTAGACATGCCAAGCCAAAGAAAGCTATGAAATGGCATCTCCTCCTCTCTGTGAACCAGCTCCATGGAAGTATAAAGATTCTTATACTTAGAAACAAGCTATTAACAGATTTATTTTCTAATCGTATCTTGCTCATAGAAAAAGAGGTTGCCAAGTTTTAGACCGCATGTGCCCTCTCAGGCGTTGGCGCCTTACACCTCACTAGTCCCACCCGGACTATCCTATAGGTGTGGCGATGCCCAAAGGAGCTCTACAGACGTGGATCCCTCTGAGAATCAAGGCGATGAGAGCAAGAAGCCAGAAGCCAACTGCCGCCATTCCGAGTCAAGCACTCGCCTGTGTTACCTCTTGAGAAGAGGCTACCAGAGCCCCTCTTGAGGCTGGGATCCTTACTCCTATACTGAGGAAAAACTTCTCTGAAGCAGGACTTCCCAAATTATAATCCATCATATTAACATGGGCTATTACTTTACCTGCCAAAGCTTTGGTTTTCTCATCCGTAAAACTGAGAAAATAGGCATAAAGGAGGCTGTTTTGAGGATTTAATGAAATCCAGAGTTCTTAAAATCTCTTTATTTTTTTCTCTTTACATTCCTCCTCGAGGATCTTAAAAACAAACCACAAATACCCTCCCCCTAACCAATCCCTGATCTAGCTTCCGACAGCAACTTAAAACATGAAGAGGCCCTCTCTCTGTTTCTAGCCGGGCCTGACAATTAAGACCTGAGAGAGAGCTAACATACAAAGGCAGGTTCTACTGAGCTTTAATAGTTAAAAAGAACTAATGAGAAATATACTAATCTATTTTATGGTTTAATATTTTGGTATAGCATTTAAATAGCTGATTTTTTGGTTTCTGGGGAAATGCTGGCAGTAGTTTTGTATCTACTGAGATATGTTCCAAAAACAGACAGAACTAGATAACAAATTCAAAAACCCACTGACAACATTTTCAGCAAAAACAAGTGTTATAGGCTAAACTGTGTCACCCCAAAATTCATATGTTGAAGTCCTAACCCCTGGACCCTCAGGATGTGGCTACATTTGGAGACAGGGCCTTTAAAGCAGTAATTAAGATAAAGTGGGCCTTTAGGGTGGGCCCTAATACAATCTGACTTGCGTCCTTACAAGAAGAGGAGGTCAGGACACAGAGGGACACCAGGGGTGCATGTGCGCAGAGAGATGACCATGTGAGGACATAGCAAGAAAATGACCCTCTTGCAAGCCAAGGAGAGAGGCCTCAAGGAGAAACCAACCCTGCTGACACCTTGATGGTGGTCTTCCAGACTCCAGAACTATGAGACAATAAATTTCTGTCATTTAAGCTACAGTCTGTGGTATTTTGTGATGACAGCCCTAGCAAATGCATATAGTAAGTGATACGGTCTCTCTCAAATCCCAAAGTACAGGGGGGTGGGGACAAATCACCAACACCCACAGCACCTTCAGGCTGTGGGCATCTGTACAGGAAGAGACAGAACAAACAAACAGCGACATCTGACAGACCCGTGACAACAAGAACCCCAAACAGCCAATATGTAATCATGGGAAAGCACAATGGACCATTTTGAGAAGAGAAGCTTAAAGTTGGAGGAATTTTGCTTGGGCCAATAGCCACACCTGGCTACTGAGCACTTGAAATGTGGCTACTCTGAAGTGAAATGTAAGTCTAAAATATTCAATGTATTTCAAAGACATATTGAGAACAAGAATATAAAAGATCTCATAATTTTTCCATATTGATTACATGTTGAAATAAAATATTTTTGATACATTAGATCAAATAAAATATATTAAAATTAATTTCACTTGTTGCTATACACTTTTTTAATGTGGCTACTAGAAAATTTAAAATCACATTTGCAGCTCACATGAAATTTTTATCAGTCAATGCTTCTCTAGATCATGTGATGAAGCTATCTCCTTGCACTCCGGTGCTGGTCTACCCCAAATGCAAGTAGACTTCTTTTGAGTGGTACGCCAAATAAAATGAAAGCATGTATCACAAGCTTGTACAGATAGTTTAGGCTAGAATCTCTGAAATAACATGCACCTTACTATATCAGTTTGCAGAACTTGCCTCTAGAAAAGCATTAATTTTTTTTTTTAAAGATTGGCACCTGAGCTAACAACCGTTGCCAATCTTCTTTTATTTTTCCTGCTTTTTTCTGCCCAAATCCCCCCAGTACATAGTTGTATATTTTCGTTGTGGGTCCTTCTAGTTGTGGGATGTGGGACGCCACCTCAACATGGCCTAATGAGCAGCGCCATGTCCACGCCCAGGATCCGAAACCTGGGCCACCGAAGCGGAGCACTCGAACTTAACCACTCGGCCACGGGGCCGGCCCCAGCATTAATTTTTTGAAGAAGGAGGAGAGGGAAGTGGGAGGGGAAGAAAAGGGAGATGAGAAGAAAGAGGAAGGAGAGGGCAGGAAAGGGGAGGAAGGGGACAATGGAATAAACTGTTAATTTCTCAGTTATCCTTTCCCATTCAGGAACCAGGGCAACCTAAAAATAGGCTTTTAAAGGAAACACTGTGGATGATTTCTTCTTTAATTTGAATATTGAAAGCATATTTAAAGAAAATAATTTTGGCAATTATTTTTATTTAAGACCATTACACTTCACTTTGATGCACTTCTCTATAAATATATATATTTATGGCCTCTGATGCTTATTTTGGCTTGGTGTATTTGCTCCTCTGGGGTCAAATAATTAGTGATTTGGAGGCCCTGCTGTTTCAAGCACCAAAAGTCACGGATATCACTGGTGGACACAGCTGTGTATCTCAAATACATGTCTCAAGATGCCGCATTATACAATCCCACAAAGTATTCCACTCTGTATCGGCAGTCTCAGTCACCATGGTAACCAGAATCCTGCAAGCACTTGGGCTTTTGATCATTTTCTGACAGTATTCAAAGCTATTTCTAACATTATTCTCACTTCATTACTACTGTAACTACATGCGAAAGCTATTAGAAGCAAAACACCATTCATTTTATCCATTTCTCACTCTCTGGACTATGTTTTCTTACACAGTGAGTAGAAATGAGAGCTTATTTATCATGCACATATTATAAGAAGGTATTTTCAGTCAAGACAAATACTCCATTAAGATATTCACAGCCAGGAAAATGAAAAGGCTCTGACAACTTGGATGAATGACTTAATATAAGGTGGAAAGACACGCCTTCAAGAGTAAAAAGAGAATTTACTACATCCCAAGTGAGACGCTATATAGAAAATCTGAAGCCTTTCATGCACTGCAGCGCACTTTTTCATTCTGCTCCTAGTGAGTTAAAAGGTCCAAGCGAGAGGGAACACAGGGGTTTGCTGAGGTCTTGTATGTTCTGTTTCTTTATCCAAGTTCGAGCCACTTGGATATGTTCAGTTTATAAAAAAATACACTTATATGTGTACTTCTCTGCAAGCATATTATACTTCAACAATAAGTTTAATAACCAGTTTATGAAGTGAAGAAAGAAAAAGAAGAGCTAGTCAAAAGATGAGCACGAACAGTGAAAGGAATGCCAGAATGAAGGTCTCAAGGTTAGAAGCTGCTGCTCTTCCAGCCGGATTCCCACTCACCCATTTCCCCAAGTTCCAAAGCTCGTCCAGAACCACTACCGATGTATTTCTTGTTCTCTATAACCACTGTGATCCTGTTTTCTATTCAGATCAACACATATAAGAGGCAGGGGTGTGGGGAATAGACAACCAAAAAAACCTCCTTTTAATTATTCTCAAAGAAATCTCTTCTCTATTTCAAAAGAAATGCTCAAAACTATATCAACACAGAGAGGGGTTTAATTCACGTAACTCAAAGAGCTTCTTCAGAGAGGGAATGGGAGAATAGTGTGGAGAAGAATGCCACACACCCTCCAACCCACCACTGTGAGGAACTCCAACACAGACCTACAGAACTGATAAACAGAGCTGTTCCAATCACTTTACGATCAAGGCCTAGTACCCAACGAAACACTCTCATTTATATAAACAAGCACAGAAAATACAGATACTCATCTGCACCGGACACTGGGAGAAAATCAGCCTCTCAGAGGAAAGAGACCACACAGGGCACTAAGAGCAACGGTCCCACCAAGAGTTAACGTGGTACACAGGACATAAACTTAACACACAAGTTTTGATAAAACAAGATCACCCAAAACATAATGTTTTTAAAATTTCTCTTTTTCATTTAAACATATGTCATGGGCAACTTTTCATTTATATCTCTGCCAAGATCATTTTAACAGTTCTATATTATTCCATGTGTGTATGTTTATAAAATGAATTTTCCTTAAAAATGAAAAGAAAAATGAAGAGAGTCAAAGTACTAATCTCTCAGTAAACTATAAGACTTGCACTGCCACTGGCCACATTCCTCTCAAACAAAAACCCAGAAGCATTCAGAGAATATACAAACTTTACTCGCCATAAATCTGGTTTTTTTGGTAGAAATAATTAAGGCTTGTTTAAATTGAAGAGGACCTTCACACACAACACTGAAAATAAATCCCTGGTGGATTTTCTTAACCACTCTTCTAGGTCAAAATTTCTCATTATTAGTATTGTCAAATTTTAAAACAGCACTTTAGAAAGGTATGACTCCACATCGGGGAAATAATCAATATATCAGTATAGCAAATACTGCTTTCCAGATAGCGATTTATGACATCTGCAAGTTACACATCTGCACGGACAGAATTACTGACTTCACAAATGAAGAAGGGAAATTTCAAGGCGGTGAGGCCTGTGTTTTTATCTACCGAATATTTTAGAGAATGAGAGTCAAAGAATTAATTTTTTTTATTAAGCTATAATTGACATATAACATTATATTAGTTTCAGATGTAACAAACATAATGATTCAATATTTGTATACACTGCAAAATGATCACCACAATAAGTCTAGTTAACACCCATCAGCATATATAGTTACAAATATTTTTTTCTTGTGATGAGAAATTTTAACGTCTACTTTCTTAGCAACTTTCAAATATATGATACAGTATTATTAACTATAGTCACCATGCTGTATATTACATCCCAATGACTTATTTTATAGCTGGAAGTCTGTACTTTTTAACCCACTTCACCCACTCCCCTGCCTCTTGCAACCACCAATCTGTTCTATGTAACCATAAGCCCATGGCTTTTTTTTCGGGGGGGGGGGAGGTTGTTTTTAGAGTCCACATAAAGTGAGATCATACAGTATTTGCTTTCTCTATCTGACTAATTTCACACAGCATAATGCCCTCAAGGTCCATCCATGTTGTAGCAAATGGCAAGATTTCCCTCTTTTTTTACTGCTGAAAAATATTCCATTGTATATACATGCCACGTTTTCTCTATCCACTCACTCACCAGTGGACACGCCCATCGTTTCCGTGTCTTGGCTGCTGTACATGATGCCGCAATGAACATGGGGGAGCAGACATCTTTTTGAGTTAGTGTTTTCATGTTCTTCAGATGAACGCCCAGATGTGGAATTGCTGGCTCCTATCGTAGTTCTATTTTTAATTTTTTGAGGAACTTCCATACTATTTTCCGTAGTGGTTGTACCAATTTATATTCCCACCAACAGTGCACAAGAGTTCCCTCTTCTCCACATTCTCGCCAAGACTTATTATTTCTTGTCTTTCTGTTAATAGCCATTCTAACAGGTGTGACGTGATATCTCCTCGTGGTTTTGATTTGCATTTCCCTGATTTGCATTTCCCTGATGATTAGTGATGTTGAGTATGTTTTCACGTACCTCTTGGCCATCTGCATGTCTTCTCTGGAAAAATGTCTACTCAGATTTTCTGTCCATTTTTTAATCAAGATGCTTGGTTTTGTTGTTAATGAGTTGTATGAAAAGAATTCTTGAACCCTATATAGTTTTAAATGCTCACGAACTGAACTGAAACAGGTATCCCAAGCACATTATAATGAATTTCTCCAACAGGGAATGAACAGTCTTACAGATCAGATCTCACACAACTTCTCCATGTATTAGGGTTTCCTACTATTCCCTTAGATACAATTTTACTCTGCAATTACTTTAAAAATAAATAAAATCTGTGTGATCGTTAAAATAGCGCTTTAAAACAAAGGATCAAAATGAGAACACACTTGAGCTGGTAAAATATATTTACACAACCAAAACAATATTTCAAAAAGAAGGTGAAATAAAACAATTCATTTTCAGGCAACAGGTGTTTTGGGGACTACATACTGCCATCCTATGGCCAAAGGATGAAGATGTACCCGGAAGTGGTTTACAAGCCATAGAATGCCGTGCGGAAACGGGTTGTTATTGTGACCGTTACAGGAGCTGCAGGGGGATTTCAGCCCAGTGGAGAGTCTTCAGCAGGAGACGACTTGAGCTCTGTGATTCACTTTCAGCTCAAAATCGAATTAGGGAAATAATTCCTCTTTAAGGAGAGAAACACCACTGATAAATTCAATGTGCTTCTCAGACATACTCAATGAAAAAATGTCAATTCCATTTACAAACACGTCAAAATTTCTAGTGTATGTCTTCTTTAAATATATAGAGAAGATAGTATACTGTGGGTCAAATACATAATACCTAGTTTTAAAAAAAGCAGCAGAACAAAAAATGCTGATATGAAATGACAAGATGAAACATATCTGGCATACGCTTTGAGATATTTTCTGAAAATGCTGAGAAAAAGAATAGAGATGAAAATCACAAAAGAGTAAAGAATTTAGATTGAATATTCAATCTAAGCATCACAAGTATAAACAAGGAACAAGAAAGAAAGAAAAAACTGAAGGAAATACAACAACTGGAAAAATTTTTTCTGATTAAAAAACGCCTAAGATCTCACACTATGCACAAAAATTAACTCAAAATCATTCATAGACTTAAATGTAAGAGCTAAAACCATAAAACTCTTAGAAGAAAACATAGGAGTACCTCTTGGTGACCTCAGGTTAGGCAATGATTTCTTAGCTACAACACCAAAAGCACAAATGATAAAAGAGAAGAATGACCAGTTGGATTTTCTTAAAATTCAAAGCTTTTGTGCTTCAAAGGACACCATCAAGAAAGTGAAGAGGCAGCCCAAACAAAGGGAAAGTATATACTTGCAAATCATTACATCTTACAAGAGACTTGTATCCAGAATATATGGGGGACAACTACATGTTAAAAATAAAAAGATAAATAACTCAATTTGAAAAATGATCAGGGGCCGGCCCCGTGGCCTAGTGGTTAAGTTCACACGCTCCGGTTCGGCGGCCAAGGGTTTTGCCAGTTCGAATCCTGGGCACGGACACGGCACTGCTCATCAGGCCGTGCTGAGGCAGCATCCCACATGCTACAACTAGAAGGACCCACAACTAAAAATACACAACTGTGTACTGGGGGGCTTTGGGAGAAAAAGGAAAAATAAAATCTTTAAAATTAAAAAAGAAAGATCAAAGGATTAGAATAGACATTTCTCCAACAAAGACAAAAATGGCTAAAAAGCACATGAAAAGATGTTCAACATCATTAATCATTAGGAAAATGCAAATCAAAACCACAATGAGATACCACTTCACACACACTAGGATGGCTATCATCAAAAAGACAGACAATAACAAGTGTTGGTGAGGATGTGGAGAAACTGGAATCCTCATAGACAGCTGATGGAGCCTCTGTGAAAAACAGTCTGGAAGTTCCTCAAAAGGTTAAACATGGAGTCCCATATGACCCAGCAATTTCACTCTTAGGTATATACTCAGGAGAACTGAAAACATATGTCCATAGAAAACCTTGTACACAGATGTTCACAGTAGTATTAGTCATAACAGCCAAAAAGTGCAAAATAACTAAAATGTCCATCAACTGATGATTAGATAAACAAAATGTGGTAAACTCGTACAATGGAATATAAATCTGTAATAAAAAGAACAAAGTATTGATATATATTACCACATAGATGAATCTCAAAAACATTATGCTGAGTTAAAGAAGCCAGTCACAAAAGACTGCATATTGTATGATTCCATTTATATGAAATGCCCAAAATAGGTAAATCCATACAGACAGAAAGTAGATTAGGAGTTAGAGACTGGGGTGAATGGAGAGTCACTGCTAATGGGTGTGGGGTTTCTTTTAGGGGTGATTAAAATGTTCTAAAGTTAGATGGTGGTGACAGTTGCACAATTACATAAATATATGAAATCATATAATTGTAAAATTTGGAATGGGTGAACTTCTTTTTTCCTTTTTCTCCCCCAACTGTTTAAATTGCATACTTAGACTTTTTTTTTTCCCTCCCCAAAGCCCCCTGATACACAGTTGTATATTCTTAGTTGTGGGTCCTTCTAGTTGTGGCATGTGGGATGCCGCCTCAGCATGGCTTGATGAGTGGTGCCATGTCCGCACCCAGGATCCAAACTGGTGAAACCCTGGGCTGCCGCAGCAGAGCACACGAACTTAACCACTCGGCCACGGGGCCAGCCCCCATGGAATGGGTGAATTTTTATTGTATGAAATATAGCTCCATAAATCAGAGCGGGAGGAGGAAGGGAAGGAGGAGAAGAAGAAGGAGTCAGAATTATAACTGTGATAATGTTTTAAGAGTTGATAATAAAGGAGTTTGGGAGCCAAATGCCAGAAGCTACTGTAGGGATTTTCATGCAAAATTTTAAATGCTGGGCCAGCCCAGTGGTACAGAGGTTAAGTTCACATGTTCTGCTTTGGTGGCCCGGGCTTCGCAGGTTCAGATCCCGAGTGTGGACAGTATCCCACATATAAAATGGAAGAAGATGAGCACAGACGTTAGCTCAGGGCCAGTCTTCCTCAGCAAAAAGAGGAGGATTGGTAGCAGACGATAACTCAGGGCTAGTCTTCCGCAAAAAAAGAAATTTAAATGCTTTCTTAGTCTTTAAGTCTACCATCAATTTAACCTTTTTATTTGCCGTAATTTTAACAGGCACACGAAGATGTGTGGGAAATTTGCTTAAGAGAGATGCTAAATCTGAGGCTAGCAGTGAGTAGAAGGCGGCCATGGGTTTGTATTCTCATAATTTCTTCAGAGTATTTGAGGGCAGGGACTGTTCCTTTTATCTTTGAACTATCTGTACTCAATACAGAATGTGGCACATACTGAGGGCCAAGTAAATACTGAATAAATAAGATATACCTGGATATTACTGGAGAACAAAGAAAAGAAGTCTAAATATGCGGGGCCGGCCCCGTGGCCGAGTGGTTAAGTTCATGTGCTCCGCTGCAGGCGGCCCAGTGTTCTGTCAGTTCGAATTCTGGGCGTGGACATGGTACCACTTGTCAAGCCACGCTGAGGTGGCGTCCCACATGCCACAACTAGAAGGACCCACAACGAAGAATATACAACTATGTCTTGGGGGGCTTTGGGGAGGGGAAAAAGAAAAAGTCTAAGTATGCAATTTAAATGGTTTACAACAGTCTAGGGAAAAAAAGACAAAATCTCGGCATTCTGGGGTCATTTTTTGAATTATAATAGTGAAAGAAAACAATTCTTTAAAAAGATGCAATTAATCTATAAAGCAAAAGAAAAAGCCGATCTCAAAGATATCTGTGTAGCACAAATCAGGAAGCAGCAGACTGCAGGAGTAAGAACACTGTCTTTGGAATCCTGCATTCAACAAATGTTTATGAAGCACCCGCAATGCGCAAGACCGTGGCTTAGGTACTAAAGAAACAGCGACAAGCACAGCCCTGCTCTTAGGGGCATTTCACTTTAACGTAGGAAGACAGCATAAGCAAACATCAGATCATTTGAAAGAGTGATGAGTTTTATGAAGAAAATGGAATGAATAGAGGGCTAAGAGAGTGACTGACAGCACAGCTTTAGAAAGGGCGGTCATGGAGGATTCATTTGATGACCTGTATTATTTTTATAATAGTAAACTTTTTAAAAAAGATATATTAACCTCTTTAAAAATAAACTGTCAACACCGTTCAGAACCTAGCGATGTACAATACAATTACAAAACATATGAGAATACAATTTTAAAACATGAGAGAAAGACTGCATTTTTTTTTTTTAAGATTTTCTTGTTTTCCTTTGTCTCCCCAAAGCCCCTCGGTACATAGTTGTATATTCTTAGTTGTGGGTCCCTCTAGTTGTGGCATGTGGGACGCTGCCTCAGCGTGGCCCAACGAGCAGCGCCATGTCTGCGCCCAGGACCTAAACCAAGGAAACACTGGGCTGCCTGCAGCAGAGCGCAGGAACCTAACCACTCAACCACAGGGCCAGCCCCAAAGACTGCATTTTTACCCAGAAATAAACTGTAAATTAAAAATAACTTACTATCTTGACAATAATTCACTCCTACACAAAATTTGAAAAATTAAACCTATTTATCCTTAGTATTTTACCTATTGCATGAATGTATTTATGACTGAAACTAAACTAAGGAAGCTTTAGGGCTGAAGTCAATATCCTAAGAATCTCAAGAACTGAAATACCAGCTAAATCATTTAAATAAAACAAAATGGTACAAAATTATTACCTACCACACACAAGAATACAAAATCAAAGACACATTTTGGCAAAAGTATATATAGCATTGCTACCAGTTCGCTCAGGACACGCACAACTAAAGTAAAAATAACACTGTCTAGAACACTCCATCATTCCTTTAGTCAACAGATAATTTATCCTAAGAAAAAGAAAAAGAGAATAAAAGAAACTAGCACACAAGTGTACAAAAAAGCAACAGGAGCGAGGCCCCACATTCTCTTGCACATGCATTCCTAGTCTCCCTAGTGCTCAATACCCCAGTGTGTAAAATCAGATGTAAATAGGGTATAATGTGGAATAATATATATAAAACCATCTAACAAAATAGCTCTTCCCAACTTGAGTAAAACCATATGTCATCCTCTTTTCCTATTGTTTTTTCATCTGAGAATGAAGAAACTGGGTCAAAGAAAAAAAGGATGATGGCTTCTAGCAGAGATATTTATATAATATTCTATCCATAACATTCAGAAACTTACCACACATCAGCCAAGGGGGTAAATACAGAACTAGAGAAAAGTTTAAGGCATCAAGAGTCCACTAACCTTAACCCATTGAACAGCTGCTTAGATTTATCCAGAAGATAACAAAAATCTGTAACTGTTTTCCTCTCTCCCTGTGGGATGTCATCTTCAGCACCTCCAGAGGACATGATTTCTTTAAGAGCAAATTCAGTCCTGTAAGAAAACATGTGTCCATTTACCAAGTAGGAGAAAATAAAAAGAGAAATAGACCTTAGTCATATCATCTGATAGCATTTTTCCAAGATGGATAGGGAATTATTCTGATCACAATCAAATCATCAAAATAATTTAAACGTAAGATGATATGGGAGAATAGACAATTTCATATTGTCAGTGGGACTGAAAATTGGTACATCCAAATTGGAAAGAAATTTTTATCAGATTCTCTTATCCAATAGACAGTATTTGAATGCCTATCATGTTCCAGGCACTCCTCTACATGGTTAAGAATCAAACACATTGATCTTTTTAACCTATTTATCTATTTGATCCACTCTGTAAATCCATCCTGGAAAATGATCCTACAAATGGAAAACACTTTATCCATAAAGATATTTATTTCAGTATCGTAATATTTAAAAATTGCTAACAACCTAAAAGAACCAAAAGAAGGTAATGGTTAAGTACTTCACAGAACACTGACGACTGCATTCTACCCTATCTCTAACTTAGAATTACATTAAGATGATAAGGCAATAATATGGGGACACAGTATAAAAGGGATATAAAAATCACACACATATTTTAAAGCTATATTTTATCGAATCCAAACTATCTTCCTGTGTAATCAATCATGTCAATCAGCCATTAAAAAAAAAGCAAGTTGCTGGACAGTATACAGTATACTATAAACTTACATTAAACAAAAAAAATTCATTTGTGTGTACACATGGACAGAAATCCCTGGGACAACATAGGGAAATTTAGTCCCAGTGTAGGGTGAAAAACTAGGCAGAAGAGACAAGGGCCAGATACCAGAGATGGGAGTTAGGGTGTGTTGTAGTTATTTTGGTAAATATTTTTCTCTTCAACATTGTCTTGAACAGGCAATTGCAGGTGCAAGGCAGGAAAACTGTCAGCAAGACTAGAACTGTCAAGGGGCTCTGGGGTAACACATGGGTGGCACTGGAGCCAGCCGGTGAGGAAGAGGTTTCCAACATGCATGCAAGGCACTGGGTGGTCCCTGCATGTTCACTTGGTCCCGCTTCCCACCATCTCTTTCCGCACTCCATGATGGACTAGGGTTTTTAACAGAGGGAAACAGACCTTGAGAAGCCTTGAGCCTGGGAAGGGGTTTCACATGGTACTGACCCTCGTAAGTCCTCTCCCCATCCAACCCCCACCTTGATTCTCTAAACCCAGCAGGGGAGGCACAAACCCGACTACAGCTTTCTCCACCTTGCCTCATGTACCTCATGTGCCAAGGTGGCTCATAGCCCCAGGGCAGAGGAGTTGACAGGAGAAAAAGAGAAAAGTTTAAAATAAACAAATTCAATAAGGAAGGATATTAGAAATAAAGCAGGAAGAAAACGCCATAATGAAGCAAATAAAAATCTGAGTATGAAGAATATAATCATTGAAATAAATCTAATAGGTGGATGGATTGAAGAGCAGAAAGGATACAGCTAAGCAAATTAATAAGCTAAAATATCAGTCTTCCAAAAGAGTACTTTTAAAGTACTCTCCCAAAAGACATGAGAAAGAGAGAAAATACACAAAGGAAAACTCAAGACATACAGAACAGAGAAGGGAAGGAAATCAACATCCACATAATAGCATACATAGAAGGAGAGAAAAAAATACGTAAGGGTGATGAAATATTTGCAGAAATAAACTTCTGTAAACTTCCCAGAATTAGAGAAAATGTAAGACCTCAAACTAAACGGCTCAAAGGACATCAAAAAGAGAAAGAATCCCCTAGCTAGAAACATTAAAGTGAAACTGAAGACTTCCAGAGAAGGCCTCCCCCGCTCCTGAGCAACCAGTCCTGCAGTCACAGTCACAGAGGGCACCCTGCACGGGCACCAGAGCGCCAAATGGGAGCAGCCCGGCCACGCCCACACAAAGGGCCAGCTTGCTCTGGATGCTGGAGCTCGAGTGAGGTGAGGAGGGCATCTTGAGCGAGGAGAACTGGCAGGAGTGAGAGCCTCAGCAGGGTGGGGAGGGCATCTCCACATGGAAGGGTTCAGAGGCAGCAATAGGAGATTTGTCATATCTAGGAGGATTCATCAAATAAGAAAATTTATTAAGGACACTGGGACCCAGCTCTCTCTGTACAAGAGGGAGACACAAACAAGGAAAGGAAAAAGGTTAGAATGAACCCTGTGCATTGAAACTGGAGGTACGATGAACTAATGGATTTTTAAAATATAGACATAAATGTGTCAGAGATGTGTGTGTATACATAAGCACATACATACATACTCCCTAGCTCTGTAAATCTGTCTACTGAGCAGGCCTTGGAGCAGTGACCACGTCCACTCTCCAAGGGTATGAACAGACCTAGCACTCAAATCTTGGCTTCTAATACCATTCTCCAATAAAGGGAACCAGAACTCCTTGGAGAATTGTAACTAGCTAATTACAGCACTGGGGCAGAAAAAGTGCAAGATGAATATGGAATATCCTGTGCCAGGGAGCAAGAAAGTGCTCAAAGAATGAGACAGACATGTCAAAGAGACGTAGGACCTAAGTGTCTATTAATAGATGAATGATAAAGAAAATGTGCTATATATACACAGTGGAATATTATTCAGTCATAAAAAGGGGGAAATCCTGCCATCTGCAGCACAGACCTTGAGGGCATTGTGCAAAGTGAAATAAGCCAGACAGTAACTTACATGTGGAATCTAAAAAAAAACCAAACTCATAGAAACAGAACAGATTGGTGGTTGCTGGAGGTGGGGATGAGGCTTGGCAGAAAAGAATGAAGGTGGCCAAAGAGTACAAACTTCTAGTTATAAGATAAATAAATTCTGGGGATGTAATGTACAGGATGGGGACTACAGTTAACAACACTGTATTGTATATTTGAAAGTTGCTAAGAAAGCAGATCTTAAAAGTTCTCATCATAAGAAAAAAAATTCTTAACTATGTGAAATGATGGATGTTAACTAAACTTATTGTGGTAATCATTTTGCAATATATACATACGTCAAATCATTATGTTGTACACCTAAAACCAACATAATGTTATATGTCAATGATATCTCAATAAAACTGGAAAAAAATAAAATTAAGCATCAAAAAAAAAAAGGACATAAGCCCAGCCTGAAGCTTCCACTGACCAAAGTGGAGATAATTTCAGCATCAAAACAAATAATACTAGTAAAATGGTTACGTTCTTAATTTGAATAAATGGTTCTTATTTTGAATAAATATTTTTGAAACAATACTGACATGAATAAATAATGAATAAATGCAAAGTTTGATAGTGAATGGGAGAGTTTCAGAGTACTTCCCTACAAAATACACATTAATTCCAAAAGGAAAAAATAACTTTGCAGCAGTAAAACCTGGCGGACACCACCTTGACCAAGTGATCAAAGTGAACAGCATAAGCAGTCGGACAAATCACAGTCCTGGACCACCTGACAGGATGCAATGAGAGGTGACGTTCCTGCCGGAGAGCCCTAACTTGAGTCTAATCACGAGGAAACAGACAAAACCAAATTGGGAGATGTTCTACAAAATAACCAACCTGAAATCTCCAAAAATGTCAAGGTCAAAAATGTCAAGGATGCTCCTCCAAAGAAAAGGGAAGATGGAGGTGCAATGCCTGGTTCTGAGCGGGACCTTTCTGCTGTAAAGGACATCACTGGGACAACTGGTAAAGCCTGAACGGGATCTGAGAACTAAATAGTAGCAATGTACCAATGTTAATAAGAAAAAAAAAATTAAACCTCACCAGTAATCAACAAAATACAAACCAAATACAACAAAGCTAGCACATTAAAAATACACTAAGTACAGCAGTTGAATATGCACTGAAATGAGCAACTTTTTAGGGGCAGTGTAAATTAGTTCAGACCTGTGAGATTCACTGTATGCATCGGGGGATATATTCATTTTATCAGACCCAGCAATTACACTTCTGGAAATTTATCTTAAGGAACATGTTAACTATCATTACTGATAAATTGCTCATAACACCAGGAAGTGGTGAGGAACCGCTAGCCAGTCCCATCTACCCCTATCACACAATGACCTATTCTCCAAACACAGTGAAATACCTGCAAATCTCTGAACATATTCTACTCTTACATAACATAACAACTTTACACATTATTCTCTTCATCTATTTCTTTCACCTGGTGAAGTGATATTCGTAGTTTGAGATATTATTCAAATGACACCTTTTCAGTAAAACTTTCCTTGAAAATCTAATCTCTCCCTGGCACTTACATATGATCAAATCAGTAGAGGCTTCTTCAGTGACTCCATAAACAGTTATACACACAACAATTATTTGTTTAAGAAAAAAAAGTCTGTCTCACCCTCTAGAACTACACTGTCCATGACTGTAGCCATTAGCCACAGGTGGCTACTTAGCACTTGAAACATGGCTACTCTTAATTGAGATGTGTTGTGAATATAAAATACACCAAATTTAGAAGACTTAGTATGAAAAAAAGATGTAAAAATCTATTGTTACACGCTCAAATAATATTTTGGTTATTTAGTTAAATAAAATATATTATTAAAATTAATTTGATCTGTTTTTTACTTTTGTTTTTTTAAAAGATTTTATTTTTTCCTTTTTCTCCCCAAAGTCCCCCAGTACATAGCTGTATATTCTTTGTTGTGGGTCCTTCTAGTTGTGGCATGTGGGACGCTGCCTCAGCGTGGCCTGATGAGCAGTGCCATGTCCGTGCCCAGGATTCGAACCAACGAAACACTGGGCCGCCTGCAGCGGAGCGCACAGACTTAACCACTTGGCCACAGGGGCAGCCCCTGTTTTTTACTTTTTAACGTGGCTACTAGAAAATTTAAAATTACACGTGACTCGATTATATTTTTATTGAACAGATATAAAACTGTCATTATTCATAGATGACATGAGCCTTTCCATAGAAATTTCAGAAGAACCTACAGATAAATTATTAGAATTAATCAGTGAGTTTTAGCAAAGTTGCTAGAGATAAGGTGCATATAAAAAGATCAACTGTATTTCTATATCCCCAAGAACAAATAATTAGAAAGTAAAGCTAAAAAAACTATATCATTTACAACAGCACCAAGTAATATCAAGTAACTAGGAATAAATATAATGCAGATGTGCAAGACCTCATCACAGAAAACTGTAAAACCCTAAGAGATAAATTAAAGAAGACTTGTAGAAAATTAAGAATATGCCATGTTTTTTTACTGGAAGCCTCAAAATTATAAAGACCTCAATTCTCCCTAAATTGGTCAATATATTCAATGTAACAAAAATCTCAATAGATTTGTTTGTAGAAATGGACAAGTTGATCCTATAATTTACATGGAAATGCAAAGAGCCAAAGCAGCTAAAACAATCTTGAAGAAGAGTAAGATGGGAGGACTTACTCCACTGGATCTCAAGACTTTTTTAAGCTTTAGGATTGAAGACTGTGGTATTGGTGTAGAAGAGAAAAACGGACCAACACAACAGAATGGAGAGTTGAGAAATAACCCACATGTATATGGACATGATTTACGACAACGGTGGCAGTGTAAAGCAATGAAGAAAAATGGTTTTATCAAAAATAAAAAAGAAAGAAAGAGAAAGAAAAAGAGCCAAGGCTGAGTCAACTAGATAGCTAAATTAAAAGAAAAAACACGAATCCTGATTCCTACATAGACGACACACAAAAATAAATTCTAGGTAGACTTCAGATGTAAATGTAAAAGGTAAAATAAAATAGTTCTTAGATGATAATATAGGAGGCTATCTTCATGACCCTGAGGTAAAAAAATGATTTCTTAAACAGGTCTCCAAAGTACTCTTCATAAAGGAGAAACTAGACCATTTTAAAAACCAAGTATTATGTTCATTAAAAGACACCATTAAGAAAGTGAAAAGACAAGCCATACAGCAAAAGAAGATATTTGCAATATATATTTTTGACAAAGGACTTGTAACCAAAATAAATGAAGAACTACAGATCAGTAAGAAAAAAACAATCTCATAAAAAGAGGGAGTAGGCAAAAGGAGGCAGCTAAATGAAAGGATGCTAAGTTCCATTAGTCATCAGAGAAATGCAAACCAAAATGATGGGGCCAACCCAGTGGGGCAGCAGTTAAGTTCACGTGCTCTGCTTCCGTGGCCCAGGGTTCACCGGTTTCGATCCCAGGTGTGGACCTATGCACTGTTTATCAAGCCATGCTGTAGCAGGTGTCTCACATATAAAATAGAGAAGATGGGCATGGATGTTAGCTCAAGGCCAATCTTCCTCAGCAAAAAGAGGAGGATTGGTGGTGGATGTTAGCTCAGGGCTAATCTTCCTCAAAAAAAAAAAAGCCAAAATGAGATACTATGAAATGCCTACCAGACTATCCCAAAGATTAAAAAACCCAACAATCCCAAGTGTTGGAAGAATGTGTAGCAACAGGAACTACTAGAAAACTATTTAGCAGTATCTACTAAAACATACCCTTTGGATTCAGCAACTAGTTATATACCAACAGATATGCAACATGTACGCACCAAAAGACATTTACAAGAATGTTCATAGAAGTAAAATTTGTAATTGCCAAAATCTGGAAGCAATAAAGTATCTAACAATAATGAAATGGATACATAAGTGGAATACTGTAGTGTAATGAAAATGAACACACTACAGCCCCCTGCAACAACAGGGACAAACTCAACATAATGTTGAGCAAAACAAAGCAGACACAAAAGAATACATGCCATGATTCCAATACATAAAGTACAAAACAGATAAAACTGAATTACGGTATTTGATAGATTCATCAAGATAGTGGTTACTTTTAGGGAGGAGGCAAGAAATAAGAGGGATGCTAGCAATATTGTATTTCTTGACCTGGGGTTAATACTGCAAAAATTTATTGACCTACACATTTATTATCTATACATTTTTCTGATTGTGTTATTCCTGAATAAAAACAGTTGAAAAACAGAAAGGAAAAACGAAGAGGGAGGAAAAATACCAAACCCTGATGATTTTACAAATAAATTTTACCAAACATTTAAAAGACACAAAACATTGACTATACTTTCCTCCCAACATTCATTTTAATAAAGCTAACACAGCCTTGACATCAAAACCATAGACAGGCAATACAAAAAAGCAAAACTACAAGCCAAAGTCCATATTATATAAATAGTTGTTATGGTATCAAATGTTGGTAATATTAATAGATCATGGATAATTGAAATTTTAATATAAGGCAGCAAACACAATCTCACTTGTTTACTAAAAAATAAATGGTAAATTAAGATGTATGAATGAAATATATACGTACCTATCTATATCAATTATGTGGGAAAAATAGTTGTGTGAATCTATAAGCAAGGTCAGATCTATAGATATTTATGGGAAGCATATTTGTAAGCATAGCACATGGGTAAGAATAGAAGTAGAGAGACTAGTTACGTCAGCGACATGGCAGAGTGAGCTCACCCCCGGGACTCTCTCCCCTCCAAATTACAACCAAAAGGAGCAACTGTTTTTCAACCAAAAGATCCTAATAAGATAGAGATTGTCAGAGACCCACAGCAGCCAAATGACAGAGCGTAGAGAGGCTGGAGCCGCCCTCGGAGGAGCTGGAACCAGGTAGGAGAGAACTTTGCTCCCTGCCCTAGAGACTGGGATCGCTGCTGTGGGTGCGGGAAGGAGCTGGGGAGGGGCCACGCATCCGCGGGATCGTCCAGGACTCCCACCACCTGAGCAGCAGAAACCCTCTAACAGGGGAAAGCTTTCGCGTGGGGAAGCCCCAGCAAGCCAGGGCCCCGGGAAACCAGAGAGTGAGAGCTGAAGAGAATCCAGGTCTGCGCAGGAGAGAAAGTGCCCATCCTCCCCCAAACTGCACTGCGCGCCACCATCACAGCTGAAGGCGGAGGGTTCAGAATGTGTGGCTCTCGACCTCCATCTAGTGGCGACAGGATGTAACTGCAACTGAAAATAGTATTATGTGCAAAAACCGCTCCTCTACCATCCAGCAATTTATAAAAGCTCCAGTCCACAAGGAAAAGAATAAAAATACAGAAGTATGTCCTGAGGACTTGGAAATAGGTAAACTAAGTGACAATGAATTCAGAATAGCTATCATCAAAAAATTCAATGAGGTACAGGGAAATATAGAGAAACAAGTCAACGAGTCTGGAATTACTTCACAAAAGAGATTGAAACTATAAAGAAGAATCAATAAGAAATACTAGAGATGAAAAACACAATGGATCAGATAAAACAGAATACAGATTCCCTGAATGCCCGTGTAGACACCATAGAGGAGCAAATTAGCATAATCGAAGATAGGCTGAATGGTTCCAGAGAAAGAAAGAGAACTAAGAATTTTTTTAAAAAATGAAGAAAATCTCCGAGAAATAGCAGATTCAATGAGAAAATACAACTTAGGAATCATCGGAATTCCTGAGGGCGTGGAAAAGGAAAATGGAGCAGAAAGTGTGCTCAACGAAATAATAGAAGAGAACTTCCCAAATCTAGGGACTGAGAGAGAAATGTGTGTGGAGGAAGATTTCAGATCTCCTAGATTTGTCAATGTAAAAAGAGCTACTGCAAGGCATATAGTAGTAAAAATGGCAAAAATGAATGACAAAGAAAAAATACTCAGGGCAGCAAGGCAGAAGAAAATAACCTACAAAGGAACCCCTATCAGACTTTCAGCAGATTTCTCTACAGAAATCTTACAAGCTAGCAGAGATTGGAAGGACATATTCAAAACCTTAAAGGATAAAAATGTTCAGCCAAGAATACTCTATCCAGCAAAAATATCCTTCAGAGGGAGAAAATAAATCATTTCCAGACAAACAAAAGCTAAGGGAATTCGTAGCCACAAGACCTCCACTACAAGAAATCCTCAAGAAGGTCCTCATACCTGAAAATAGAAAAAAAGGGAGAAAGGGGTCACAAAACACAGAGTAGAGAGACAAACAGATAGAATCGGAATAGGATAGCAAATATTCAACTATAGCATTAGGATAAAGGGAAGGAATCCACCAAAGCAAAGACAATCCTATCACTCTAACCACAAACTCACAACACAAGTTGGAATAAGAGAGGAAAATAATAATTTAGGAGGGGAAGAGGAAAGGGACTGAATCAGTTTAGGCTAAGGAAGTAAGAGACCACCAGTAAATGGACTATGTTATACACGAGATTCTGAATACAAACTTCAGAGTAGCCACTAAACTAAAAAACAGAACAGAGACACAAAACATAAATAAGGAAAAATCTAAGAAACCCAGCATAAGAAATTGCAGTATTAAATGGGTAGGCTAAAACACACAGGACAAGAAACAAAGGAAATGCAGGAAAACCAGAAAGCAAGTGACAGAATGACAGCATTAAGCCCTCAGGCATCAATAATCACCCTCAATGTAAATGGATTGAACTCTCCAATAAAAAGACACAGAGTGGCAAAATGAATTAAAGAACAAGACCCAACAATTTGTTGCCTCCAGGAAACACACCTCAGCTCCAAGGACAAACACAGGCTCAGAGTGAAGGGGTGGAAGACAATACTCCAAGCTAATAGCAAACAAAAGAAAGCAGGTGTCACAATAGTTATATCAGACAAAACAGATTTCAAGATAAGGCAGGTAAAGAGAGACATACAAGGCCAATATATAATGATCAAAGGGACATTTTGTCAAGAAGAAATAACGCTTATAAATATCTATGCACCCAACACAGGAGCACCAATGTTCATAAAGCAACTATTAACAAACCTAAAAGAAGATATCAAAAATAACACAATAATAGTAGGGGACCTCAACACTCCACTCACATCAATGGACAGATCACCCAGACAGAAAATCAACAAGGAAACAGTGGAGTTAAATGAAAAGATAAAACAGTTGGACTTAATAGACATATATAGAACACTTCATCCAAAAACAACAGAATACACATTCTTCTCAAGTGTGCATGGAACATTCTCAAGGATAGACCATATGTTGGGAAACAAGGCAAGCCTCTACAAATTTAAAAAAATTGAAATAATAACAAGCACCTTCTCTGATCATAATGCTATGAAGCTAGAAATTAATTACAAGAAAAAAGCTGAGAAAGGCTGAAGACTAAACAATATTCTATTGAACAAGCAATGGATCATTGAAGAAATTAAAGAAGAAATAAAAAAATACCTGGAGACAAATGAAAATGATAAGATGCCATACCAATGATACAGCAAAAGCTGTATTAAGAGGAAAATTCATTGCAATGCAGGCACATCTTAACAAACAAGAAAAATCCCAAGTAAGCAATCTTAAACCACACCTAACTGAATTAGAGAAAGAATACCAAACAAAGCCCAAACTCAGCAGAAAGAGAGAAATAATAAAAATCAGAGCAGAAATAAATGCTATTGAAACAAAAAAGGCAGTAGAAAGGATCAATGAAACAAAGAGCTGGTTCTTTGAGAAGATAAATAAAATTGACTAACTCCTAGCCAGACTTACAAAGAAAAAAAGAGAGAGAGTGCAAATAAACAAAATCAGAAGTGAAAGAGGAGAAATAACAACAGACTCCACAGAAATACAATGGATTATAAGAGAATACTATGAAAAACTATATGCCAACAAAATGGATAACCTAGAGGAAATGGATAAATTCTTGGACTCCTACAATCTCCCAAAGCTTAGTCAAGAAGAAGCAGACAATTTGAACAGACCAATCACAAGGAAAGAGATTGAAACAGCAATCAAAAGCATCCCAAAGAATAAAACCCCAGGACCAGATGGCTTTCCTGGGGAATTCTACCAAACTTTCAGAGAGGATTTAATACCTATCCTTTTCAGGCTATTCCACAAAATTAGGGAGGATGGAACACTTCGTAATACATTCTATGAGGCCAACATCACGCTAATACAAAAGCCTGACAAGGACAGCATGAAAAAGGAGAACTACAGGCCAATACTTCTGATGAACATAGATGCAAAAATTCTCAACAATGGGGCTGGCCCTGTGGCCAAGTGGTTAAGTTCGCGCACTCCGCTGCAGGCGGCCCAGTGTTTCGTTGGTTCGAATCCTGGGCGCGGACATGGCACTGCTCATCAAGCCACGCTGAGGCAGCGTCCCACGTGCCACAACTAGAAGGACCCACAACGAAGAATATACAACTATGTACCAGGGGGCTTTGGGAAGAAAAAGGAAAAATAAAAAAATCTTAAAAAAAAAAAAAATTTCTCAACAAAATTTTGGCAACCCAAATTCAGCAATTCATCAAAAGGATCATACATCATGATCAAGTGGGATTCATACCAGGGACACAGGGATGGTTCAACATCTGCAAATCAATCAATGTGATACACCACATCAACAAATTGAGGAATAAAAACCACATGATCATCTCAATGGATGCAGAGAAAGCATTTGACAAGATCCAACAGCCATTTATGATAAAAACTCTGAAGAAAACGGGCATAGAAGGGAACTACCTCAACATAATAAAGGCCATATACGACAAACCCACAGGCAACATCATACTCAGTGGGCAAAAACTGAGCACCATCCCCCTGAAAACAGGAATGAGACAAGGATGCCCTCTATCACCACTCTTATTTAACATAGTACTGGAGGTTTTGGCCAGAGCAATCAGGCAAGAAAAGGAAATAAAAGGAACCCAAATAGGGAGGGAAGAAGTAAAACTCTCGCTGTTTGCAGACGACATGATCTTATATATAGAAAACCCCAAAGAATCCATTAGAAAACCTTTAGAAGTAATCAACACCCACAGCATAGTTGCAGGGTACAAAATCAACTTACAAAAATCAGTTGCATTTCTATACTCTAATAACGAACTAACAGAAAAAGAACTCAAGAACACAATGCCATTCACAATCGCAACAAAAGGAATAAAATACCTCGGGGCGAACTTAACTAAGGAAGTGAAAGACCTATATAATGAAAATTACAAGGCTTTTCTGAAAGAAATGGATGACGACATAGAGATGGAAAGACATTCTATGTACATGGATTGGAAGAATAAACATAGTTAAAATGTCCATTCTACCTAAAGCAATCTACAGATTCAACGCCGTCCCAATCAGAAGCCCAATGACATTCTTCACAGAAATAGAACAAAGAATCCTAAAATTCATATGGGGCAACAAAAGACCCCGAATTGCTAAAGCAATCCTGAGAAAAAAGAACACAGCTGGAGGCATCACAATCCCTGCCTTCAAAACATACTACAAAGCTACAGTAATCAAAACAGCATGGTACTGGTACAAAAACAGGTGCACAGATCAATGGAACAGAATTGAAAGCCCAGAAACAAAACCATACATCTATGGACAGCTAATCTTCGACAAAGGAGCTGAGGGCATACATTGGAGAAAAGAAAGTCTTTTCAACAAATGGTGCTGGGAAAACTGGAAAGCAACATGTAAAGGAATGAAAATTGACCATTCTTTTTCACCATTCACCAAAATAAACTCAAAATGGATCAAAGACCTAAAGGTGAGAGCTGAAACCATAAGCCTTCTAGAAGAAAATGTAGGCAGTACACTCTTTGACATCAGCATTAAAAGGATCTTTTCGGACACCATGTCTTCTCAGACAAGGGAAACAACAGAAAGAATAAACAAATGGGACTTCATCAGACTAAAGAGCTTCTTCAAGGCAAAGGAAAATAGGATTGAAACAAAAAAACTACCCACTAACTGGGAAAAAAAATTGCAAGTCATACATCTGACAAAGGCTTAATAGCCATAATATATAAAGAACTCACACAACTCAACAACAAAAAATCAAACAACCCGATCAAAAAATGGGCAGGAGACACGAACAGACATTTCTCCAAAGAAGATATACAGATGGCCAACAGGCAAATGAAAAGATGATCATCGCTGATCATCAGGGAAATGCAAATCAAAACTACACTAAGATATCACCTTACACCCATTACAATGACAAAAATAACTAAAAGAAATAGTAACAAATGTTGGAGAGGTTGTGGAGAAAAAGGAACCCTCATACACTGCTGGTGGGAATGCAAACTGGTGCAGCCACTATGGAAAACAGTATGGAGATTCCTCAAAAAATTAAAAATAGAACTACCATATGATCCAGCTATCCCACTACTGGGTATCTATCCAAAGAGCTTGAAGTCAGCAATTCCAAAAGTCCCATGCACCCCAATGTTCACTGGAGCATTACTTACAATAGCCAAGACGTGGAAGCAACCTAAGTGCCCATCAACAGATGATTGGATAAAGAAGATGTGGTATACATACACAATGGAATACTACTCAGCCGTAAAAAAGAACAAAATCGTCTCATTTGCAACAACATGGATGGACCTTGAGGGAATTATGTTAAGTGAAATAAGCCAGATAGAGAAGGACAATCTCTGTATGACTCCACTCATATAAGGAACTTAAAAATGTGGACAAAGAGAACAGATTAGTGGCTATCAGGGGAAAGGTGGGGTGGGGGGGGCACAAAGGGTGAAGGGTTGCACCTACAACACGACTGACAGACAATAATGTACAACTGAAATTTCACACGATTGTAAACTCTCATTAACTCAACAAAAATTAAATAAATAAACAAACCCCTATTCACTCTGAAAAAAAAAAAAGAATAGAAGTAGACAGAAAGAAAAGGACATACATTGTTGTGGGTTGAATTGTGTCCCTCCCCTCCCACCCCCCACAAAATATGTTGAAGTCCTAACCCCTTGTCCCTGTGAATGTGACCTTATTTGGAAATAGGGTATCTGCAGATGTAATTAAGAAGTAAGTTAACACGGGGTCACACTGAAATGCAGTGAGTCCTTAATCCAACGTGGCCAGTGTCCTTATAAGCCGAGAAGAGACGCAGAGACAGACACACATAGAGAGAAGAACATCTTGGGAAGACACACAGAGGGAACACAGCCATATGAAGAAGGAGACAGACATTGGAATCATGCAGCTGTAAGCCAAGGAATGCCAAGGATTGCTGGCAACCACCAAAAGCTAGGGAAGAGACACGGAACAGATTCTCCCTCTGAGCTTCTATACGGGAATCAACTCTGCCAACACCTTGATTTTGGACTTCTGGCCTCCTAAGTGTGGGAGCACCAATCTGGTTGTTTTCAGCCGCTGTTTGTGGTAATCTGTTACGGCAGCCCTAGGAAACCAATCTACAGACGGCAGAGTCCCAACACAGGTTACCAGATGGGCACACAAGCAAAGGAGCAACGAGTGGGCACAACTGCTCAAAGACTTGTTCTGCTCGATATAGAGCATCTGGCAAATCACTGACCTGTCTTGCTGACAACTCCTTTCTACAGGAAGTCTTTTGACAAAGCAACAACAGAAACTGGTACTCTGGATTCGATCCTGAGTAAGTGGTTGGCAATCCGAAAGTATGAAAGAAACCTGGAGAGACTATGATACAAGGGTGTATTACGTTCTATCAGGGAGCACAATGCAGAGTCTTACGGCAGTGGGAAGGGCCTGGACCAGGACAGAAGCCAAGCGTTCCTGGTCCCGACACTTCCTAGTTACGTGATGGTAAACAACAAAACAACCTGAGCCAACACTCTGAGTTGCAGGTTTTTAATTCACAAACAAGTAATTTACACTTGTCCTGCCTGTCTCAGGTAACTGTTGTGAAGACAGAACAAGATTTAGGTGTGAAAGAAGTCTGAAAACACTATAAAATGCATAATATCACCACCATTATTACTCTGCAGTTTAGTGATGTTTCAAAAATACAGGGAATGGCTCTGTGATCAGAAAAGGGAAACAGGCTGAGAAAAGAAGTACATAGGAAATGAAACCAAAATATAATAAAAATTAATTCTGACAAAGAAGAGAAGGTATTTATAGAAATCACATAGTTGAAAAGAGATCATTTTGTTATGCACTCGGATTTTTTACAAGTAATGTAAAGAGACAGAACGGCTGTATAATTAAGCGTCAACATAAGAAAGTGTCACACATGTTTTCTCAGCTATAAAAATGGAATATTAATAACAGATACCTCATAACGCTACTGGACAATAAAATGAGCTAATGAATGTAAAATTTCCCTGTAAATTATTCTAAAATTATTAGTTGTAAAACTGTTTTAGATGCACTCAAAAACGCATAAACTGAAAAATATCAAGTACAAAAAATGCTGAATGTGTGTGTGTTTGGGGGGTGATGACGATGATTTTGTCATATTCAGTATAAAAGGAGGAAGCAGCTACTGCCCTGTGCAGATGGCGTTCCTACAATATGAACAAATGGCAGTGCTCAAAAGCTGGTTCTGGGGCTGGCCCCGTGGCCGAGTGGTCAAGTTCGCGCGCTCCACTTCAGCGGCCCAGGGTCTCACTGGTTCAGATCCTGGGTGCAGACATGGCACTGCTCATCAGGTCACGCTGAGGCAGCATCCCACATGCCACAACTAGAAGGACCTACAACTAGAAATACACAACTATGTACCAGGGGGCTTTGGGAGAAAAACGAAAAATAAAATATTAAAAAAAAAAAAAAAAGCTGGTCCTTACCAAAGAGTGTGCAAAGCATCTTCATTATCAAAGACAGCATAAAGCTATCATGAATTATATACAAATTATTTTCTGAAAATAATTTTTCTGACTTATTCCAACATGGGATTGAACGTAAACTACATGCTATAATAATTATAAGAGAATGCATAGGCACCAAACTTCTCATTGTTCAATGTATAAAGAAACTGAATGAATTGAGGGCAAAGAGAGTTTACGAAAAGGAAGCCAAAGGAGCAAGGGGATGGAGCAGCAGTGACATACATACAGCCAGAAGGTCATCTGGTCAGGAGACTATAAAGATATCATTTTGCCAACCAAATGTGGAGAAAGAGACGTGTTTACCTAACACAAACAAATATGCAAATTCTTCAACTGAGACATAGCACACAGCCTAACAGAAAGCACTGCAGTGAAAGGGAAGAAAGGCAGTTAGTCAGTCCGTCAGCAAAAAAGGATGACTATCAACCAGACTCATGCAAGATCTATTTATGAAACTAATGGGGCAGGAAACACAAAAATATACAAAATGAAGGAAAGCATCAAAAATAGGTACCCTGGAGAATGACGGGAGGAAACATGACCTGAAGCAGCCTATAGCTAACAATTCATAAAAACTGTCCCCGGCGGAAAACCCACAGAGGCAGCAGTCAAGTACAATGTAGTTGAATTTAAACAGCCGTTTATTCCTAACACAAAAACTCAAAAGAGAACAAGAAATTCAGACAAGAGCCTCAATCACAACCAACAAGACATCACTCCTACTCAGCATGTAAACAGCAGGGCACACGACTTCTTCTTAATCACACACAAAGATGACCGCAGCAGCCGCTGCCAAAGGTCTATGCAGAGTACACTAAAAACTATGAAAAGGAATCAAGGAAATCTCCTTGAACGTGGAGTCGGGAGGCCAGAAGGCGAAGCCCTCATCTACTGCCACTGGACATCAATTACAGACCTCAAAAGAAACATGTCAACTACAGACTCCAGCAGTAAGAATTCTCCTTGCCCAATAAGCCCAGCCAATGGGAAACCGTCAGCACTCTGAACTCTCGCTGTCCTCCAATGGACTTTTGTTCAAAACAACCCCTCCCAACTTCCTCCTTTTCCTCCGTAAAGTAACGTTCCTCTCCTTTGTTTGCTGGACTTGCCTATGGTTTTTGCTATAGCTTGCTTGTCCCGAATTGCAACTCCTCTGCTATTCCCGAATAAACCCATTTTGCTGGTAAAATAACTAGCTGTTTCATTTTTTAAGACAACATTACTTGGTGCCAAGGAAGTGGGATCTAGAGAAGACCCCAACAACTCCAAGGGTGGCAAGCAAACAGGTGTCACACCCACTGAGTCCGTCGATCACACTCCTTCCTCATTGACCCTGGATGTGAGCTTCGGCTCTTTGCGTCTTGAGCTCTCCAGGCTTTATTCAAGATCAGTATTTTTTTTTTTTTATAAAGCCTTTGGCTTTTCTGTCTAAAGCCTTCGTCCTTTCTGTTGGAAAGGGTTTTCCTTTTTGTGAGTACTCGTTTGGTATAATTTCTATTGGAAGTATGCTAGCATTCCAAAGGAATCAGGCTGTTTAGGAATTTTTCTTTTGTTCTAGAGAAAAACCTCCGAGAAATGAGATCCCAGTCATCTAAATGCTTTGAGGGTGCCCCCCACTGTTCAGGGACCCCAGCTGGTTTTCTATTTAAAAACTGGGGTCCCTCCTCATGTACATTTCTAACTAAATGGACTGAGTTAACCAAACGTAATTTAGAACATCGATGGCCATTACGGGGAGCTTTCCACCTCCCCAAACTTACTTTTCTCAAAACTAAATTGGACAGCCATGGCTCTAAAATTGGAAAAACTGAATGGGATGCCTATTTCGATTGGTATCTTGAGGCTTCCAATGTTAACAGCATTCTAAAATTGTCTCTTTGCAAAATGCAATTTTTAGATTAACTGAGGCAAACAAACAATTAAAGAAAAACAAAACGTCTACTGAGGCCTCTCTTTCCCTCCCTCATTTTCTTTGTCCCTGGACGTGTGGCAGAAGTCTTCTGAGGATCCAAATAAACCCCAAACTTCTTATGTTCCCTGGACTAAGGCTGCATTGTGAGCCACAGTAAAGACTTCCCTAAAGTAAGGAGGACCCCCATAGGTTTGCTGAAGAATTTAACACAGTTGTTCAAACTTACCAACCTGGTTTCTCAGATTAACATCACACGCTGTTAGTCCACATGCTTGTTGGTGAGGGTCAGGCCCAACACTGGATGAAACTTGCCCGAAGAGAACATCCTGAAAGGGATTTAGAAAAACAAACCCCTAACTTTTGGCAAAATGCTAGAACACACGCTGGAGAACTCCACTGAGCAATTACAGTAGCTTTTCCTAAGTCTGCTGAATGGAGCAAAATTCAGGCGGCTTGCACACAAAAACTTAATGACTCTGTTCATGACTGTTACAATCGACTCCAAACTGTGTTTAAGGAAAATTCTGATCTTCCTTTAGATGCTGAATCCACTCGGTTGGGCTTTAACTCCACGTTTATTAACAGGCTGAACTGGGATCTTTCTTTGAGTTAAAAGGACCAGGATGGAATGGAATTTGGCAAATCAATTTGCTCACACCCTAGATGATTCAACTAAAAGGAAGACCACCAAAATTCCTAATTTTCGACTCCAACAAATGGAGGCCCCTAAACAAAAACAAAACCCTCCTGGTTTCTGCTATTATTGTAAAAAGCCAGGGGCATTGGAAAAAAGATTCTTACAACCCTAAGCATTCCAGGCGCCTTCAGGCCTCTAGCTGGCCATTCCAATATCCTCCTACTCCCACCGACGGGGCTCCTCCCAACCCTCCCTCTTAATCAGCTCGGAGAAAGAACTCTCCAGATTGGGAATAAATCTCCCTCCGTCCTTACTGACACCGGAGCTACATTCTTAGTGCTCAATCTCAGTGCCATACAGCGGCCCTTGCCTTGGAGCACTAAAATGGTTCAAATAGTGGGGGTCTCTAATAAACCTCAACAGTTTCCTGCCTCTGAACCTATTCCCTTTTGTTTAGGCCCTTTGAGAGACACTCGTCCGTTTCTCCTTAGTTCCTTTGTCCCTATTCATTTATTAGGCCGAGATTTAGAAAAGTATCATGCTGGAATTTCTTTCTCCCAAAAGAGGGAAACAATTCTAGAATTTGACAATAGCAATCAAAATAGCCAACCAGGTGAATTAAATGACTCTCTGACATCTTCTATTTGCTCCATCTCTGATGGCACTCGAGCTGAGTCTAGGGACACTGATCATTTGTCTCTACTGATTCAACACCACCCTCTTTATGGGCAAAATCTTCAACTGTTATTGGCAGAATCCATGGTGCACCTCCCATCAAGATTCAAATATAGCCCTCAAAACCTCTCCCCAGAACTAATCAATACCCTATAAATAAAGAAGCTCTTCAAGGCATCAAGCCCATAATAAATTCCAAGGCCCAGGGCCACATTATCCCCTGTACTAGTCCCTGTAATACCCTATCTTACCTGTGAGAAAACCCAATGGCTGGAGACGGACGTTTGTCCAGGACCTCTGAGCAATAAATAACATTGTTATCCCTCGGAACCCTGTTGCTCTTAAACTCCTACCCTACTGAAAGCAAATTTTCACTGTAATTGGTCTATGCCGTGCATTTTTTAGTACTCCAGGTGATAAGACTAGCCAATATCTTTTTGCTTTCACTTGGGAAGAAGGGCAATGCCCCAGGGCTTTACAGAAAGTCCCTCTTACTTTTCACAAACCTTAAAAGCTGATCTGGATGACAAAGTTTTCTGCAGGCTCTACTTTGTTACAATACATACATGATTTGCTTCCCTGCTCCCCTCTCAAACCTCTTTCCAGGAAGCCAGCATCAACTTGTTAAAATTTTTGGCCTTAAAGGGACATAAAGTTCCCAAAGAAAAATTGCAGTTTGCTCCATCTCAGGTTTGATATTCAGGGGATCTGATCTCAGAACAAGGACAACATTTGGATTCAGGCAGGCTTTATGGCATCCTGAACTTCCCAAAACCTAAAACTAAGTGCCAATTACAAGGTTTTCTTGAGCTAGCTATCTCCCAATTTCTCTCCTAGGGCCTAGCCGCTATGTATGACTAAAAAACAACAAACTTGACTGTATTATTTGGGGAGATCAGGATGACACAGCCTTTGGAACCTTGACGAGAAGCTTAATAAAGCTCCTTGCCCTTGGAGATCCAAATCAGCTTCCCTTTTTCCTCTCTGTAGATGAGACGGACGAGAATGCCCTTGAAGTACTCACCCAAAAACACGGGGACCATCATTGACCCAAAGGGTATTACAGCCAACAACTGGATCCTGTGGCCCCAGGGTAGCACCCTTGTCTTAGAGCCATTCCTGCCACTGCCCTTTTGGTTAAGGCCACCGAAGAAACAGTCATAGAATCCCCTGAACCATCTTTGAGCCCCATGCAGAAGCCCTTCTAAATTCCCCTCACACTCAACACCTTTCAGTCAGTCGTCTCACCTCCTAGGAACCCCTTCTCCTCACGTAACTCTTTCTCCTTGTAATAACCTCAACCCTGTTCCTCTTCTCCCTCCTTCAGTGATGAAACTCCTCATGACTGCTTAACAGTGACAGATCACCATTTGACTCCCAAAAATAATTTTCAGAAAATTCCTCTAACCAATGCAGATTTTTCACGGTTTACTGATGGTTCCTATTTAAAGGATGAGAATGGTAAATGTTCATGCTGGGTGTGTTTTTGCAACTTTTTTTTTTTTTCCTGAGGAAGATTAGCCCTGAGCTAACATCCACCATCAATCCTCCTCTTTTTTGGTAAGGAAGATTGGCCCTGAGCTAACATCTGTGCCCATCTTCCTCTATTTTATATGTGGGATGCCTGCCACAGCATGGCTTGACAAGTGGTGTGTAAGTCCACGCCCGGGACCTGAACAGTGAACCCTGGGCCACCAAAGTGGAGTGTAGGAACTTAACCGCTACGCCACTGGGCTGGCCCCTGCAACTGCTTTTGATGTCATAGAGGCAGCAGCTTTACCTTTGGCTACTTCGGCCCTACAGGCTGAATTATACACTCTTGCTGGGGCTTGTATTTTAGCCAAAGGCAAAGGACAAACATTTATACCAATAGTTGGTATGCCTCTGGGGTAGCCCACGACTTTGGGATGCTATGGAAACAGCCAAGTTTCCTTACCTCTAATCCAGAATCTATTAGATGCCGTACTCTTGCCAGCTGCCGGGACTACTATTAAGATCCCTGGGCATTCCAAACCTGACTCCCTAGAGGCTAAAGGAAACCACAGCTCACTGATATTTCTGCCAAAAACGCTGCTCTCAAGGAAACAAACAGCCAAGCCTCTGTCATGGTCCAAAAGAATGTTTCCTCAGATGATCATTTGGAAAAATTGACTAAAGATGCCCAATACTGGGCCCCAGAAAAGGAAAAATAATAGTGGAAATCTAATAACTATTGGCTCAATAAAAAAAGAGAACTCTATTTGGGCCAAACAACAATCCGGTCTTACCAGAAATTCTGAAACTCCCACTCCCTACCACTGTACATGTTTAAACCATTGGTCTGCTGACAAAATGACAGTGTTCATGAAGCAATACTGGTGGGGAAATATTAATGAGGCTGCAAAAACCGCCCACCTCGCTTATCCCACCTGTCCAAAATACAATCCAGAGAAACCTGTTCTCACTGTTCCTGAAAATTTGGAATTGCCTGATGGGCCATTCGAGGTTTAGCAAATGGATTTCATACAGCTTCCCCCGTCTCATGGCTATAAATATGTTTTAGTCATGTTTTGTATGTTGTCTCACTGGACCGAAGATTTCCCTTGTAGACAGGCCATTGCTTCTTTTGTGGATAAAATTCTGTTACAAAGATTACCCCTGCCTGGGGAACCTCTACTTCATAGTGATTGGGAAACCCATTTTATTGGTCAGGTACTTCAATAAGTCTGTGCTGTTTGGCCAGTTTCAGAATATTTTCACTGTGCTTACCATCCTCAATCCTCAGGGTTAGTCGCATACATTAATGATACTATTGAGACTCAACTGGCAAAACTTTTTGAAACCCTCTGAATGTCTTGGCCAAAAGCATTGCTATTAGTCCTTCTAAATCTCAGCTCCATCCTCTTTGGAACTCATAAGCTCTCACCCTTTGAGAGAGCCACAGGACATCCAATGCTCCTGGCCCCTGCCTCTCTTGATATGCAGCTGATAAATGGAGACACACTTCAATATTATAAAGGTCTGACTGCTTCTATTAAAAATAGCCATGCTTTGGTAGAACAATCTTTTCACAGTATGCTCCTGGGAAATGAAGACCTTAAACAACATGCCTGGGTGGCCCCGTGGCTAAGCGGTTCAGTTTGCCTGTTCCACTTCGGTGGCCCGAGGTTTGTCAGTTTGGATCCTGGACACAGACCTATACACCACTCATCAAGCCAGGCTGTGGCAGCATCCCACATGGAAGAACTAGAATGACCTGCAACTAGGATATACAACTATGTACTGGGGCTTTGGGGAGGGAAAAAAAAAACAGGAAGACTGGCAACAGAAGTTAGCTCAGGGCCAATCTTCCTCACTAAAAAAAAAAAAAAAAAAAAAGCATACTTAAAAAAAAAATTTCACTCCTTGCAACCTGGAGATCTCATCTACTAGAAAAGACATCTCCAGAAAGCGTCTTCATCCTCACCAGAAAGGCTTCTCTATCAGGTCCTGCTAACCAAACCTTATGCCGCCAAACTTCAGGGAACATACTCTTGGATTCATGTATCATGTCTAAGGAAAGCATCAAACTCTGACTGCACACCATCTGTGACCTGAAAGTAAAGGCTTTCTGGAATTGAAGCAGAAGACATCTGATGAGACAGCTTTCCCAGGATGTCAGGACCAGGCCTGTACATCCTTTTCTTACTGTTGTTCTGACTTTATTTTCTCCCTCTCTTCCTTGGACAGACAACAATCTTGTCTGCACTTCTCAATCCCCTGCAAGAGGGGGAAACCTGTTCTTTCAACTACGGCCTTTCAGACATGGCCTCATCATGATCCCACGACAAATCAATCCTTTCACCTGCTTTTTCTGAAGGATTAGAAGCTTCAGAATTCACTTTTTTTATTTTTTAAGATTGGCCTTGAGCTAACATTGGTTGCCAATCTTTTTTTTCTTCTTCTTCTCCCCAAAGCCCCCCAGTATAGTTATATATTCTAGTCGTGAGTGCCTCTGGTTGTGCCATGTGGGATGCCACCTCAGCATGACCTGACAAGCAGTGCCACGTATATGTCCAGGATCCGAACCGGTGAAATCCTGGGCTGCCAAAGCAGAGCGTGCGAACTTAACCACTCGGCCATGGGGCTGGCCCCCCGAATCTTTCTTTCATCTGACTATTAACTGACAGGATTCTTATCCAAATTCACGTCTCTGATCTTGCAACCTTACAGGCTGTATTACTGGATAACACATTTGGTTCCAAACAACTCTTCTGAGATAACAAAACTGTTTTAATACGTCTGCGAAGTTTTGCTATTTTTGCAAAAAGTTCATCAGCTGTTGCTTCAGGTTTATTCCTGCACTGTGTCTTCCCAAAGCATTCGGTCAATTCTTTCAGTTTGAGTGGGCTCTTGCTGTATTCACCGTTCTATTTTCTAACTCCTCTGGGGAAAGAGAAACAATTGCATAAAATTAAGTAACAAGCACATTGGCTCCAACAATTTTCACCTAAGCCACACGGTCTTTCGATCTATTTAGCTGGTTACCTTCAGGTATGGGCTCCTGATTTGGAACCATCATACAATTTGGAAGTCATGTTACTTTTAATTCTGTTTTGCATTATTATTTTTGTTTTGTATCTGTTGCCAGTCAAATCTTTATAAAATCGATGTACCCGATAATGGGATGCTCAACACTTCAAGGTGATGTCCAACACTTACAACCTTGATAAGATATAGACTTTAGATGAGAATGCCTGAGAGTTCTTCCTTCCACCCCTCCTCATTACTCAAAAGTGACCTTAATAGGTTTACAGTCTGTACACTTTCCCTGCAACGTAGGACATGACACCTAAGAAGGTCCTTTATGGTACTGAGGAACAAAGGCAACTGAATCCAGAAAACTTAACTCTTGACTAGCAATGCTTCTGGAGCAAGATCTTGATCAAAAGGGAAAATGTGAAAAAGAATAAAGGAGACCTCATAAACCGAGTCAGGAGGCCAGAAGGGGGAGCTGTCACCCACTGTCATTTGATGTCAATTAGAGACCCCGACAGAAACATGTCAACTACAAACTCCAGCAGTGAGAATTCTCCTTGCCCAACAAGCCCAGCCAATGGGAAACCGTCAGCCCCTGAACTCTTGCTGTCCTCCAATGGACTTTCGTTCAAAACAACCCCTCCCAACTTCCTCCTTTTTCTCCACAAAGTAACGTTCCTCTCCTTTGTTTGCTGGACTTGCCTATGGTTTTTGCTATAGCTTGCTTATCCCAAATTGCAATTCCTCTGCTATTCCTGAATAAACTCATTTTACTGGTAAAATAATTAGTTGTTTTATTTTTTAGGAGGACAAAACAGACAACATGAAAATCATCTGGGGCCACCCAAAACCAACATCTTAGCATACTCTGAGAGAAGGCTGTTAGTCATGCAAATGTTGGGTCATGCCTGATTTGTATTAAGCAGAATTAAAAAAAAATAATAACCCATTAAAAGATATTTAGGATCTATACCATGACAATTTTGCTTTCCTAAACTGCATGTTTTGTCTGCAATAAGCTGGAAGGAGAAGAAAGAAAACAAACTTTTCATCCAAAGAGAAAGAAACACTGGCTCTCCTTTCTTTCACCAGCATCAACAACTTTCAACTCTTCTGGCTGTTTCACCTAATAGCTTCCCTATAGTCCTATCTCAGAAGCTTTTCTTGCAACTGCTTGATTCATCCATTTTTGACATTACAGATTTTCTATAATGACAAATAAGGAATTTGTTCACTTATACTCCTAGAACCCCTCCCAACTCGGTTATATCATTATGTGAGGTTAAATTAATTAATCTTTAAATTACATACCTTCCAGTTAAATCAATAATTAATGTTTAAATAATGAGCCTTTTTAATGCTTCACTATATGGCAAATAATAAGGTATTAAGAGGGAGAGATCAGCATTTAATTGAAAAGGAGCCTCAGCCATTTTTAAGCTGGAAGTTAGTTACACTTCTTTTAAATCTTGCTCCTCACTTCTCAGTAAATAGTTTTTCACAGTTGGTAGTTAAATGCTATATTGTTTAATCTAATTTCATAGAGAAAGTATCTTCATATAAAAAGGCCTGTTTTTTATCTACCTCAATTACTCATTAGTTGAGGAAACCCTATTCTTTGCGTCTGTGCATGACTACCATTCTGTTGACATGGTGACAATCACAGAAGTTATAAGACAGTGCTTAAGAAATTCTAGTAAGCATCCAAATCTACATGAGTTAGCAAACATGCAGTGTCGGTGACTTTCAAAAATTGCCATTTCATGGAACACGGGGAGAAAGACGCGGGGAACAAAGTAAAGAGGGCTTCCTAATTATTAACAGTTTTCATGCAACATTCAATTACAAAAGCATGAATTAAACCAAAAGTTTGTGAGGGGAATATGTGCACAACACTTACAAAGCACATGAATTACTCCTGGAATTAAAATGATAAACAAAATGACATGCAAATTATAAAAGGTAACTTGATGGCCTACATATTACCAGAAAACAGCTTAAAAGGCGGGATTACTTATCTAGAGGGAAGTTATCAAGAAAAGAAATCACTCCTCAACAACTTGGATTTCTAGTCACTTGCAGCTGAAAGAAGAAAAGGGCAGGGACAGGAGAAATCAACTCCCAATCGTCAGGAACCATGCCAGGCATCTTCTATACGTTTGTCATCTTCACAGCCCCATAAGGTCGGAATTGTTCCCGAACTGTAGAGGGGAAGATAAGTTATCTGTCCAGAGTCCACAGTTGGAAAAGGACTCTAAAGTCACGCTCTTCTTCCCATAGGACCCTCAAAGTCAGCCCACTCAGACAAGAATGCAAAGATTACAGAACAGGGTTGTCTGATCTTGTTATCCCAATGCTCCAAATCCCATGGGCCCTACCTCTCCTTCCCCTTAAAACATAGTTAATAGTATTTTTAAGGTTTTTACTCCCAGTAATTGAAAATCCTTCTTTGAAAAAAATTACAAGACCCAAAAGAACCACCAAAGCAATTTTTAAGAAATGAACTTTGGTTATCAGATCTACCTATCAAGGAATGATTCTAATTACTAGATATTTGACTTTGGGGATATTATTTACTTTTCTAAACTTTGGGATTTCTTCAACTCCAAATGGGGAGTATACTACTTCCCCCTCATACAGTATAGCAAGATTTGATTAGACAATATTCATAATATTATAGTCCAGAAAGTGTAGATACATAGTCAGTAAAAGGTAGCAAATATTAAAACTGGTCATTTATTCTGTCAATCACAAAACAAACAGTCCAAGGTTAGTTCATTCATTCAACAGACACTGACCGGGCGCCTCCTACATGCCAGGTACTTTTCTAGGTGCTGAGTACAGCAGTGAACCAAACAGGCAAAATCTGTGCTTTCACAGAGCATACTTTCTAGTGGAGAGAGAAAAATAAAATAAAATAAATATAATATCCCAAGTGGTAAGGAGTACCAGGAAGAAAATACAGAAGGAAGGGAGAGTGTATGGCTGGGGGCAGTATCTTAGTTAAGAGTAGGTGAGGTGACACCTGACAAGGTAACATTTGAGCAAAGACGTGGAGGAAGTGCAGGAGTGAGCCAAGTAAAGATCAGGGGGTCCAGGCTCCAGGTGGAGGGAACAAGTACAAGATGTTGAGGCAGGTACATATGTGGTGGACTGAGGAACAAGATGTTTTGTCTATAAATACAACACCAAAAAACCCCAGAGCCTCATAAATAAATAGAAACAGGATTCATGGCTGCTCCTTTTTTTTTTTTTTTTAAAGATTTTATTTTTTCCTTTTTCTCCCCAAAGCCTCCCCGGTACATAGTTGTGTATTCTTCGTTGTGGGTTCTTCTAGTTGCGGCATGTGGGACGCTGCCTCAGCATGGTCTGATGAGCAGTGCCATGTCTGCGCCCAGGATTCAAACTAACGAAACACTGGGCCGCCTGCAGCGGAATGCGCGAACTTAACCACTCGGCCACGGGGCCAGCCCCATGGCTGCTCCTTTTTGAGCACTACATAAAAGAGGGAGAGGAGAGACTGAAAGACACTCATTCCCCCAGCCTAGCATCCCAGTGTGGGCTGAACGCGCCCCTCGCAGGTATGCCTTGTCTGACTGACCCATCCACCTAGAGAGACCGCCTTCTTCTAATTTGCACACAGCCACCATATGAGCCAACTGCAGCCCCGGCAGGACTTCCCTTTCAGTAGAATTTATTGGGTCTATAGTCATCAAAGTGGTGTTAATATGCCTGTCAACTGAGAAATGGAAACAGACTAATTATGGTGACTTAGATTCTATAATGATGCTCATTAAAAAGGAGTTATAATGTGAGATAACCACAGTTTTCAGTGTTCTTCTTTATCTTGCCATTGATAAGATTTTTTTTAATCTAATAAGTTAAAATAAGGCCATGTGACATACACTGGATCTGGATTCTGAAGACCCAAGTGCAAGTCCCCATGGTGCATTTTCCCCAAAGGCACAGCGAACAGTTCAGCCTAATTCGGTTTCCTCATTCGCAAAGGGAGGATAAGGAACACTGCCCTACCTCACCAGGCTGTCGTGATAAATTCTACATTTCAAAGATAACCATTCTTTATTACTAAGATATCAAGTAAAAAAGAAAAAAAAGGCAAGTGCAATTATAATAAAAGTAGACAATGTTTTTATGAAGGAAAAGACCTTGTGTCTATCAATAGACTTTAAACTAAAAAGGTTAAAAAAAAATCAAATAACCCCAGGCTTTCATATTAAAAAAATTAAATTCTTTGCTGCTGAGGAGTTCCATCTGTTGTTGGTGCTTAAAATGCACCTAGAGGGTCAAAAGTGCCATGGCGATGACGATATAACATCATAACAAAAATAGCAATCTGCTGATGGAGGATTTCTCCCAAGAGGACATCGGACGGAGTCCTCCTCTCCTGGGGGTTGATCAAGTCTTTTTTTTTTTTTTTTTAAAGATTTTATTTTTCCTTTTTCTCCCCAAAGCCCCCTGGTACATAGTTGTGTATTTTTAGTTGTGGCATGTGGGACGCCACCTCAGCATGGCTTGATGAGCAGTGCCATGTCCATGCCCAGGATTCGAACCGACGAAACCCTGTGCTGCGAGCCAGCCCTGATGGCCTAGTGGTTAAAGTTCAGCGCTCTCACCACTTCAGTGGCTCAGTTCATTTCCTGGTGGCGGAATCATATCACTTGTCTGTTAGTAGCCATGCTGTGGCAGCAGCTCACATAGAACTAGAAGGACTTATAACTAGAATATACAACTATGCACTGGGGATTTGGGGAAGGAAAAAAAGGGTAAATGTTCAACCTTCAGAGAAAGAAGTCCATCACCAGATTGACAGAGTGGTACATGAGAAACCTACAAGTATTTTCTGAAGACAAAGAAATGCCTCAAATTGCCAAAGCTTTTGCCAGGCTTCTGATACAAAAAGATGCAGATTAATTATCAGGAGACTCCTAGTAGATCAGCACGTATTCTACAAAGAGAGATTTGGGACCAGCATAGAGGCAACAGGGGAGAGTGGTTAACAGCACTGGCACCAAACTGCCTGCACTCACATCCTGGCTCTGCCACTCACTCTTCAAATACACCTGTAGGATTTTAGCCAAGTTACTTAACCTCTTTGTACCCCAAATTTCCCACATGTAAAATGGGGAAAATAATAGGATCTACTTCTTAGGATGGTCATGAAGATTAAATGAGAATGTATGTGAAGCATGCAGAAGAGAGTGGACACACATTAAATGTCATCTAAGTAGGGCTACCATTTAACTTACCATTTAAACTGGGACAATTCCGTGAATGAAATGGGACACTATTAATAATTACATTAAGACTGTGCAAAAACTGAGACTGTATTAGGCAAACCAAGACATACGGTCACCCTATAAGTAAGTGGTGGAAGAAGGGAGAGAATGTGAGCAGAGGAAGGAGAACTCCCTGCTTCATCTCTTTATATGGAGGCTGTGCATATATGCAGGTACCAGAGGTGAACATCTGATTTATATTTTCCTGCATGCTCATACGTTAGAGCTAAATGAGCACACAATTTTTGGTTGTAAATAAATGGTTTCAATTAATATACCAATCAATATTGGCACAATTCCCTCAAGATTAATAACAAGCATCCAACAAATATTGAGGACATGGTAATGGCATCAGGCAGAAAGATGATAAAACTTGCTCCTCGTCCTCAAGAAGCGAACCACCAGTTAAATGATTCCTGCAGGTACTTTCCTGCTAATAGTTCCCTGAGGCCATTGTTACAGCATGAGATACCAAAGCAGGAAGGTATCTCAGAGAAATATTGGAAAAGATGAGAAAGGCAGCTTGAAAAGTGAACATAGGAAAAACGAGAAATAAAGTAATTCATTATTTTACACAGCACTGTCAAATAGATTAAGACATTCTAGAAAGAAAAAACAAAATTTACAAAATATATTTGTGGCAGATCGCTTTTGTTTTGGCCTACTCAGCATCCATTTCCTTTCTTTGTGGAATTATTTCTCTTTCATATGTGTAATCTTATTAGAAACAAAAAACTCAATTTGGAAGAAAACATAATGAGAGAGAGAAGAAGGAGAGAGAGAATGAATCAATCAGGGACACTAATAATTGTGTTGATAATGGCTCAAAGAAAGAGTCCTCACATTTTAGAGACAGGTACTGAAATATTTATAGATGAAATGATGTGCTGTCTGGGATTTGCTTCAAAATACTCAGGGGCAGGTGAGTGGGTATGGATACAGATGAAATAAGATTGGGCCTGAATTCATGATTGTGGAAGCTCAGTGATGAGTACATGGGAGTTAATTATTCTATTTAATTTTCTTTAAGTTTTTCATAAGAAAAAGGATTTTTTACTTCATCTACAATATGGTTCCAATTTTACAAAAGCATTTCTCTCTGTTCTTCTATCTGTATATATGCATGGAAAGCTATCTGGGATAATGGTCACCTGGTGTTAACGATGATTATTTCTGGGTGGTGAGATTTGGGATAGCTTCACTACTTTCATCCTTGAACTTTCTACATTATTTGAATTCAAAAGAATAATCATGTTATCTTCCCAAAAATAAAAGAGTGATATGTCTTAAACCAAAAGTCTAAAGTAAAATATGAAAAAACGTTAACATTAGTTAAATTTGGTGGGAATATGGATGATTATTTTCTATACGTATTTTCTGTATTATTTTCAATTAAAAAATTAATCTAGTACTTATGAGAATTCTCTACATATGGTTTCTCAATCTTGGTGCTACTGACATTTCGGGTCAAGTAATTCTTTGTGGCAGGGGGCTGTCTTGCTCACTGTGAAGTGTTTAGCAGCATCCCTGGCCTCTACCCACTAGATACCGGTAGCACCACCACCACCCTAGTGTCACGACAACTAAAAATGTCTCCAGATACTACCAAATGTGCCCTGGGACGTAAAATCACCCCCACTAAGAACCACTGCTCTAGCATATCATACATCTTATCCAATGCACTCTCAATTTGGCAAAACACAAATTCCCCAATCCGTACGTATACCCTGCATATCTAATAAGAATTTTCAACACTGTATCTTTTTCTTTCTTATTCTTAATTCAGTTACTAATACTCTACTTGTAGTTCAGACTACTCCAAGTAGATAAACCAGTTTGCTGCTGCAGATTTAATGATTCAATGAAAACTAAACTGCTTCTGACACTTCTTTTATTCAGTTCCAAAGCCTGAAATTAAAAACCTTAGGCTATATATAGTACTATGACCTCCAAGAATATGGGAAAAAGCATTAAAAGGTTATATAATCCTATCTTCTTAAAATGTACTACTGAACCTTTGGTCAAACTAAACAGTCCTACGACATGCCCCAGAGCAGAGTAACTCTTCAAGAGGAAAGCTCAAAGGAGAATACAATTAGCATCTAGCCTCTCAAAATAAGATCCGCAGACCAGCAGCCTCAGCATCACCCTAGAGCGTATTAGAAATGCCGAACCTCAGGACACACCCCGACCTACTAAATCAGAATCTGCCCCTTAACAAGCTCTCCAGGTGATCTGTGCACATGTTAGGTTTAAGAAGCAGTGATCTAGCTGTTTTTATACAAACTTGTTTGAAGCTGAAGTTTGGTGGGCTATATTCTTGTATAGAGAGTAAGTTTCTTATACTTACGGAGGTGAAATTAAAATTGTATAATTACAAAATAGCCACAGAGTAAGAGAAAAATTAATGGAATCCACCTCTACTACCCCTGAAAAACTATTTATAATCTTATGAAACCAATCTGAAAGATGAGACAAATGCCATATTTTAAAATCAAACTGAGAAATCGAAATAGTTATTTATAATGGATCCCTCCCATTAAGAAAGAAGAATTTAATTAACTCTCCCAGTGAAGAGTTAAGCTGGTCTAAATAGCATAAAGCTACAGTTCCTAAACCTGGCTGATTATCCTGGAATGTTTACTTTTTTTTAAATAAAGATTTCTGGGACTTACTTCAGACACTGTGATTCAGGAGGGCTGGGATTCTGTATTTCTTAAAACTATTTTAAGCCATTTCTGATAATTAGTTCCATTTGAAAATCACTGTCTTAAAAGGCTTTTTTAAAAGATATCATTTTCTTTCTCACTACTTTTTAAAATAGTGGATATGCATTTGGCCTATTTCAAGCAACCAATATGTAAAAGACTATGAGTCTAAGGACTAACAAGTCTTGAGGAAACAAGTTTAGATGAAAGTGAGATCACGCCGTCTCAATTATCCACACCTAGAAAAAGGTTGGTCGGCCCAGCCGGCAATCATGCAGTGCCCTGGAAGAAAGGAATCATTTCTGAGTGTCTAGACTTGAACTTGATTCTACAACGACTACCCACAGCAATCCCTTTCAGTACCATAGTGTACACAGTAGCTTAGAAATATTCTTTTAAAGAACAAATGATGAACACTGCAGGATTTTATGACATATCCTCTAGATAAGTCGCACTGCCCTGTGCAAGATAAGAATGCATCAAGGTCTCTAGAAAGGTCTGGAATTCAAGAAAGAAAAATGAGAAACAGATATAAGAGAAGAGGAGGAGGAAGAAGAAGAAAAAGAATTTTTCCCAAGACAAAAATTTTGGTAGCAACCCAACGGGCTATTTCATGAATCTGTCCATTTCTTTTCATCTCCACTGTCACTATCCTAATCTAAGTTACTATCATTTATACTGGGGCCTCATGACTGGTTCTCCCCATTTCCGCTATTGAACTCCTTACTTCATTCTTGACGTAGCAGCCACAGCAATATTTTTAAAGGTCTTTGAGACAGAGCCAGTGACTCACATAATAAATGATAAGTTCAGAAGTCATTTCTCCAGCAGATGTAATACCAGCGATCAGAAACGGCAGCATCAACATCTGTCTTAGCTCATTTGGGCTGCTATAATAACAAAATGCCACAGATTGTATGGCTTATAAACAACACAAATGTATTTCTCACAGTTCTGGGGCTGGAAGCCTGAGATCAGGGTGCCAGCATGGTCAGGTGAGGGCTCTCTTCCGGGCTGCACACCTGTATCCTCACATAGTAGAACGGGGTTTAGGGACCTCTCCGGAGCCTCTTTTATATGGCACTAATCCCAGGAGGTTCCACTCTCATAACTTAAGCACCTCCCAAAGGCTCCACCTAGTAAGATCATTACCTTTGGGGGCTAGGATTTCAACACAGGAATTTGGGGGAACACAAATACTGAGACCACGGCAATACCCTTAATCAGGCATCCTCAACCAAGGTCCGCCAGTGGTATGACCATGGCAGTAATTCCAGATTGTTTGATTCCCTTGGTTCCTGCTTGTTTTCTAAACCAGATTCTCCAGTTTTTCCATCAATGCTGTGAGGTACCTGACAACCTTTCAGTAAATTCCTTTTCTGCTTAAGTTGGCTGGAATTGGGGCCTGTAATTTTCAACGAAGAACTTTTCCTGGAACAATGCCACACCTTTTTCCTTTTTAATGATCTGTCACTCACTAAGTTTAGCCTTCCAAAAATGGGTATAATTAAACACCCAAAATTCTAAATACCATTCCTACCACCAACCTCCTGAAAACAGCTTTCAAAGTGAACAATTAGTTTTATTTATTACTTGATCAAATCCAACCCTCTACCTACTCTGAGCTGGCATCTGGGCAGCTACATATGGCTGAAGAAACACATACAGTCGTGCTGACTGGTCCCATTTTCAATTCATGACCTCAAAATGGGCACTCCCACTACATCTTCCTAGTCCATTCACTCTTTATCTTCCGAGAGGACTATTTCACACCTTCTCCTCTCTCCTCAAACATCCATCTCACCCCCATCCTCACTTTTCAGCTGATGGCAACTGTTCCATATTTCACTGAAAAAAACAGAGGCCATCAGTAAACATCTTCCGCACATGTACCAACCTACTTGCATCTGTAACCATATACATTCCTGTCTTCCCTTCTGTTACCTTGATTAAACTGACTGTGTTCCTATTTAAGGCCAACACCTCTATTCATGCATTAGCTCTTATATCCCCTATAGTAATTAAAACAGTGTGATATTGGCATAAAAACAGACACACAGATCAACAGAACAGAAGAGAGAGCCCAGAAATAAACTCAAGCATATATGAGCAATTAATTTACGAAAAAGGAGCCAAGAAAATACAATGGGGAAGGAGAGTCTCTCCAATAAATGATATTGGGAAAATTGGACAGCCACATGCAAAAGAATGAAATTGGACCACTATCTTCCACCATACACAAAAATGAATTCAAAATGGACTAAAGACTTGAACATCAGACCTGAAACCATAAAAGTCCTAGAAGAAAAAATGGGCAGTAAGCTTGTTGACAGAGGTCTTGGCAATGATTTTTTTAATCTGACTCCAAAAGCAAAAACAACAAAAGCAAAAATAAACAAGTGGGACTACATCAAACTAAAAAGCTTCTGCATAGCAAAGGAAGTCACCAACAAAATGAAAAGGCAATCTACTGAATGGGAGAAAATATCTGCAAGTCACACATCTGAAAAGAAGCTAAAATCCAAAATACATAAAGCATTCAGACAACCCAATAGCAAAAAAACCAAAGAATCCAATTAAAAAGTAGGCAGAAGATCTGAATAGACATTTTTCCAAAGAAGGCATAGACGTGGGCAACAGGTACATGAAAAGATGTTCTACATCACTAATCACCAGGGAAATGCAAATCAAAACCAAAATGAGATATCACCTCACACCTGTTAGAATGGCTGTTATCAAAAAGAATAGAAATAAAAACTGCTGAGGACGTGGAGAAAAGGGAACTCTGTGCACTGTTGGTGGAATGTAAATCGGTGCAGCCACTATGGAAAACAGTATGGAAATTCCTTAAAATATTAAAAATAGAATTACCCTAGGATCCAGTAATTCTACTTCTGGGTATTTATCCAAAGGAAACAGAAAATCTAACTCAAAAAGATATATGCATCCCCATGTTCCTTGCAGCATTATTTACAATAGCCAAGATATGGAAACAACCTAAGTGCCCATCAATGGATGAATGGATAAAGAAATTATGATAAATGATACAATAGAATATTATAAAAAAGAATGAAATTTTGCCATTTGCAACAACAAAGATGGAACTCAAGGGCATTATGCTAAGTGAAATTAGAAAACTGATCTTTCTTATATGTGGAATCTAAAAATATAAAACCAAGCTCATAGATACAAAGAACAGATTGGTGGTTGCCAGAGGAGGGGTGTTTGGGGGGTGAAAGAAATGGGTGAACTGTTTTTTTTTCAGTTTAAATAAATTTAATTTAAAAAATTAAGGAAAAAAAATGGCTCACATCCTACTCTAGCTTTCATGTATTTCTCTACTCTCCTTCTCCTTCACAGCATAACTCTTTGAAAGACGTGTCTATACAGCTGTCTCCAATTTGTCTCCCATTCTCCCTCACACACATACCAACCCACTTCGTTCCCATCATTCCACTGAAGTACTATGTGTCAGTACTAATGATCTCCATGCTGGTAAATCCAATGAGCAATACTCAGTTCTCATCTTAAGTTACTTACCAGCAGCACTGGACACAGCTGGTCATCCTCCTCTTCTTGAACATTCCTATTTATCTTCTAAGACATCATTTTCTCCTCTTACCTCACTGGCTGCTCCTTCTCAAATCTCCACTGGTGGTTCACCTCACCACCCAACCCCCAACTGTTGGAGTGCCCCAGAACTCAAAGCTCTGAGATGTTCTCTTCTTTATTCACTCTGTAGGTGACAGCATGCACTCTCATGGCTTTAAATACCAACTATACACTGACAGCTCCCCAATTTTTTAATCTACAGATTGGACCTCTCTCCTGAATTCCAGTCTCCACTATCCAACTTCCTATTTGACATCTCTGTCTGGGTGTCTAGTTGGCATTTCAAACTTAACATATCCAAAACTGAATCCCAGCTATTGTGCCCCCAAAACCTACTCTATTCAGTCCTCTCCTTCTCAGTTAAAGGCAACTCCATTCTTCCAGCTGCTCAGGCACAGTTCATTCCAAACACAGCAGATAAAGCGATCCTTTTAAAATGAAGTCAGATTCTACCACTTTTCAGCTCAAAATCTTCACATGCCTTCTCATCTCATTCTGAGAAGGTCTCCAAGTATTTACAACGGCTTACATGGTCTCATATGATCTGACCACCACTAGTATGTCCAAAACTTTCTCTCTTACTATTTTCAGTCATTCTAGGCTAGCCACACTGGCCTTCTTGCTATTCTTCAAATACGCCAACACACTACACACTCCTACCAGAGGGTTGTCTTGGCATCTGCTGTAATCTTGGCTTGGAACACTCTTCCCCAAAATATCTACAGAGCTAGTTCCATCCTTTCACTCCTGCCTCTGGTCAAATTACCTTATCAGAGAAGCCTTCCCTGACCACTCTACATAAATCAGAACACCCCTCCTTATACTGTATTATTTTTCTCTAAAGTAATTATCACCATCTGATATATTATAAATTTACTTATTTACTGTCTATGTCCAAATACAATATAAACTCCATGAGGGGACAGTTTTTATTTTGTCATTTCCCTATTTCCAGCGCCTAGAATAGAGCCTGGCACATAAAAGTTGCTCAAGAAATTCTCGTGGAAGGAATAGTTAAGTAAATTTTACCTTTTTTTACATTATAAAATGGATACATGAACATGTATTAATTACTTTCACACACAAGAAAAAAGTTGCGATAGATATACAGACATGCCACCCGGATTTCTCTTTAAGGAAGGACCTGGTGTCTCAGCTGCTAGGAATGCTGTCAGCCCCTTCAGGGATCACCTCTGCAGACTTGCCTTGTCCAAGGTCATGTTCCTCCCAAGGTAGCCCATATCCAGTGACTGATGGAGACAAGGGTATAATGGTCCAGCTATTTCAGCTCAATACACGACAACTTTAGCTAAATACCACTTTAGCTCCAGAGCTCCCTGTGGAGTCAGCCAAGACCATGGATCAGGATTGTATCACAGTTCAACTCTTCCTCCTGCCAAATCCTGACTTGTTCCCATCCTTCCACAGGTGTTGAACATCAGGACACTCCTTAACACCCTGTACACTAAACTTTGTCTCAAATTCTTTTTCCAGGAGACTCCAACCTGTGACACAGTTAAAAGAAAAACACATGCTTGTGGTCAAAACTAAAAAACACAAAGCCAACAAACCACATCCCCATAAAGTAGAAAACGAACATCCCCTACATTATGCATTCACTCCTTCTACAGAAATGGTTGCATAATAACAGAGTCTCCTATTTTTAACTGGGCACAAGGCCAATCAGTAAAAATTATTCTTCCTTGCATCCAGATGTGGTCACACAGCTAAGTTATGACGAATGAGATTTGAGCTGAAGTGATGTGTAACTTCCAGAACTTAGAGGAATTAATGTGTCCTCTTCCCTCTGATCTTTCCCCTTTTTTCAAATGGGAATATGGACACAATATTGAGTATCTTGGACCATACATATGTGGGCAATGACAGTGATAACAGAGCAACAAAACCAAAGGAACCCGGAACCTTGTAGAGCTACCATCACTAGCCCTGGAGTGCTTTAACTGGATTATTATGTGAGAAAGAAAGAAACTTCTATCTTGTTTAAATCTTTTAACTTGGGTGACGACTATAATTGCTTTCAGCGCTGTCTACATCTCCCTCCAACCCTGTGCGCTCACTCCCAACAGCCAGCACCTGCAGGTCTTGTAGGAGGGCTACCCTCAGGCTGCCAGCACTTCCTGGACAGTTATGCACCTCTCCCCATCAGGGGCAGTTCTAAGCAATGACTGATGAGGATGGGAGTACAAAGGCTCTAGCTCTTTCTTTGTCCCTGATAGTGACAGCTCTTTAGATATAAGTTTCAGAACTCCCCTGCAGGACTGAGCCTCTGCTAGAGCCTTGCTACATCCTTCCTTGTCCTTCAGCTCCTTCTCTCTTCCCAGTCCCACTTCCTCACTCCCTACCAGATTTCCCTAAACTCTTCCTAGTAAGACACTTTCTTATGAAACCACATCCTAAGTTCTGCTTCTGGGGAATCCAACCTGAGGCAGTATCCATTGGGTATATCCAATGAGTACCATCTCATTCCCTAGGGTTCATCACAGCTAACAACTGTATACCCTTCCAAACCTTTTTCTTTGCATACTCAAATATATGGTGACTCTCTTAAATGAAAATGGAATTATATGATATAAACTACTCACCTTGCCTTTTCACTTAAAATATTTCATGGACCATATTCCATGACAGTAAAATACATACATATCTCATTATTTTTAAGTATGCATGGTTCCTTATAATTTAAGGGGCCAGCCCAGTGGTGCAGCGGTTAAGTGCACATGTTCCGTTTCTCGGCGGCCCGGGGTTCGCCGGTTCGGATCCTGGGTGCGGACATGGCACCGCTTGGCAAAAGCCATGCTGTGGTAGGCATCTCACATATAAAGCAGAGGAAGATGGCATGGATGTTAGCTCAGGGCCAGGCTTCCTCAGCAAAAAAGAGGAGGACTGGCAGTAGTTACCTCAAGGCTAATCTTCCTCAAAAAAAAAAAATAATGATTTAAGTCTAAATAAATATCAAAAACGTTTTTGGAGGAAAGAAGTGAAAAAGGAATTTAAAAAGGAGGGGCAGGGGAGGAATCCTTTGCTTCATCCCTGTAGTTCTGCCCATCAATGAGGGGAACAATTATATATATATTGACTTCTAGGAACATGAAAAAGAAGCAACGAAGAATTTGTTAAAAATAGACAAATTATATCTTAATTCTATTTCTTTAAACTCGTAAAAGAGCTTAAAGGCCTGAAAAAGATTAATATATACATATATATAACCTCCAATGAATTAATACTTAAATATATAAATATATTTACATACATATAAAATTCACATAAAAAATCAGGATGTCTTCCTTAGACTGAGCCTTGTGATTTAAGGAGAAAGGGATAACAGAAAGAAGAATTGTATGAACCGTATGTGTATTGTTAGCCTAACTCCTATTTGAAGTTTGGTGTTTCCAAGGAATATCCTTTTGCTATTGGCAAAATATATTCTGGATATTTCAGAAGGGCATGTTGCTTGAAATACATCTATATTTCAAGGAAGAAGAGATTACAGATGTTTCATGAACCTCCAAGAATTAAAACAACAGTCAACAAGCAATACAAATTTTAATATTTCAATACCAGCATTATTTAAGAATATAAACGTATTTAGAACATAATTGAAAATATAACAATAAAAATGATCTCTTATTGCATACTAAGTCTGGATTACAAGCATAAAAGAGACCTAATAAAGCAGTGTAACATCCATTATCCAAAAAATGATCATACTGGTGCATAAAATGAAACAGAAGCTTTCAAAAGACAAACTCTTACGAAAGACAAGATCGTTCTAAACTCATTGGGAACCGTTCAATGTTACCTGTGAAGAGGTTTGGCAGGCCCACAACCTATAACACTATAACTTAAGGATGCTTGGCAGTGAGATGCAGTCACACGGCTGGTGAATTAAGGGATGGAGGAGGTCAGACGTAGAAGAAAACATCTATGGTGGTGTTTTTCCTATTTGCGTGCTGCAAAGGAAATCTCCAATCTAGTTATTAAACTGTCAGACTCTCTGAAGTAACAGCTAAGATGCCAAAAGCAATTACACAGACTAGAGCTGGGGATCTCAGGGTTCTGTTGTTTTAGCAGAAGTAAGATAATTCCTGGGTTTGTACGTATCTGCTCTTATCTCTTAATGAGCAAGTACATCTACAATATCAAAACTCTCCCTCCCTTTCCATCTCTTCTCTATTGGCAAAATCACAGATTAAAAAAAAACATTACCTAGGGCCGGCCTGGTTGCATAGTGGTTAAGTTCACCACGGTCGGCTTCAGTGGCCCAGGGTTTGTGGGTTCAGATTCCTGGTGCAGACCTATACACTGCTCACCAAGCCATGCTGTGGCAGTGTCCCACACAGAAAATAGAGGAAGATTGGCACAGATGTTGGCTCAGGGCCAATCCTTCTCACCAAAAAAACCCCACAAAATTACCCTATAGGTAAGTGTGTCCAATATTGCCTCTGATAACAAACATTTTTAGACAATTTTTAAAAACAGACTTACTTTTAGGGGATTTTCTTGAGATGTAGAGAAGTGACTGCAGTTCCCTGAAGATTATTTCTGATAGTGCTAAGTACATTCTTGACATCCTTTAAGAAGATATATAAAAATCTGGGAGAAAATATAAATGCAGATACTTCCTCATATTAAACTAACCATGATGTGACTCCTACAGAATTTTAAAGGAATCACTTTTTTCTCTGAACAAAACAAATATACACCTTTTACTTGAACAAAATGTAAGAATTATCACTGTTATCCTGGCTTAGGCTCTGGCTAGTCTTGAACATTCCAAAGTTTTGGAGTAAACAATGAACAAAGGAAAATTATGTGCCTGTCAGTAAGAGGTGCTAAATTTATATAATCACTGATATAATAAATGAATGTGTTTTTGGTTTATGTATGTTGTAACTGCCTCATCAGAACAGTATCTGTAGTTTAAAACTAGTCTCTACTGACCTTTTGAAGCCGTATAAAAACCATGAGTAAAGGCCTTGACTGCTTTGTGGTGATTGCTAAATATTCTAAAATGAGATTTTTTTTATTTTGGTAAAATATACATAAAATTTACCATTTTAACCATTTTTAAGTATACAGTTCAGTGGCATAAAGTACATTCACACTATTGTGTAACCATCCCACCATCCATGTCCAAAACGTTTTCATTTTCCCAAAGTCAAACTCTTTACCCATGGAACAACTCTCTATTCCCCCTTCCCCAACTCTCCCTCCCCGAGCCCCTGGCAACCACCATCTACTTTCTTTTTTTTTTTTTTTTAAAGATTGGCACCTGAGCTAACAACTGTTGCCAATCTTCTTTTTTTTCCCCCTGCTTTTTCTCCCCCAATCTCCTCAGTACATAGCTGTATATCTTTAGTTGTAGGTCCTCCTAGTTGTGGCATGTGGGATGCTGCCTCAACGTGGCCTGATGAGCAGTGCCACGTCCGTGCCCAGGATCTGAACTGGTGAAATCCTGGGCTGCCGAAGGCAGAGCTCGAACTTAACCACTCGGCCACAGGGCCGGCCCCATACCATTCTACTCTCTGTCTCTATGAATTTGCCTACTCTAGGTACCTCATATAAGCGGAATCATACAATATTTGTTCTTTTATGTCTGGCTTATTTCATTTAGCATAATGTCTTCAAGATTCATCCATGCTGTAGCATGTGTCAGAATTTCATTCCTTTTACAGTTGAATAATATTCCATTATATGTACAGTCACGAGTTGCTTAATGATGAGGATGTTCTGAGAAATGTGTTGTTAGGTGATTCTGTCACTGTGTGAACATCATAGAGTGTACTTACACAAACCTAGATGGGATACCCTACTACACACCAAGGCTACACAGTACTAATCTTATGGGACCACTGTCGTATATGCGGTCCGTCATTGAGTGAAACGTTATGCAGCGCATGAGTGTATGTAACACATTTTATTTATCCATTCACCATGGAGGGACATTTGGGTTGTTTCCACCTTTTGGCTATTGTGGACCATGCTGCTGTGAACATTGGTTTACATATATCTGTTTGAGCCCCTGCTTTCAATTCCTTTGGGTATATTCCCAGAAGGGGAATTACTGGATCATGCAGTAACTCTTTTGAAGTCTTTGGGGAACCACCATGAGATCTCAAAGCACAATTATCAGTGCATTCTACAGATCTGGGAGAAGCAGCTCGTCTCTCGTGTTGATTGCTCACATCGCCTACATTCACCTTAAAATTGCAACTTGTGACACATACGTCAGAAGTGGCCCAGGATTTCCCATTTGGAAGGGAAAAAACAGCAATAATAGCAGTTATCGCTTATTGACTGTTTCCCAAGTGCTGGATTCTGAGCGAGGAGTTTTACACACAAACATGAATACATAGTACCAGCCAGCCAAGAAATTAAAGTACAGTCCTTTCCTAAATGTTTTTCTCAGAATGTTAACAGTTGTTATGAAAGCAGGGGGAGTGGGGAGTCAGTCAGTTAAACAGTTTAGATTTCCCCCTGAGGATTTTTCAGAGTTTAATAAACTAGTACGTACTCTGACTCTCTTAGACAGGATATATCGAGCTGTTATTCAAATTTCTTGGCTGTTGCTGAAGATCCTGTTGCAGGGATGTTCTCATCTGGGGCGAGGTTCTCAACCACAGCACTACCGGCTTTGGCCCCAGATCACCCCCTGATGTGGGCTGTCCCGCACACTGCAGGATGTGCAGCAGCACCCCTGTCCTCTACACACTAGATGCCAGCACACATCCCCCAACTTACAACAACCAAAAACGTCTCCAGATATTGCCAAATGGCCCCTGGGAGGCAGATCACCCTCGGCTGAGGACCACCAGTCTGTTATTACTTTAGTAAGTTCACTATCCATTTCTCCATTTAAACAGGGGCCAATTAGACAAGAATTTCATTTCCCCTCCTGCCTCCTGTCTTCCTCTTTTCCTCCTCTTCTACCAAAGAACAGCTGCTCCGCTCAGCCTGCACCTGTGCACTGGATTCCATTCCCACTTGCCTCATACCATGACCTGCCCATCAATTATCCTCTGGCCAGTATGTTTATTTTCTCCCTCAGGTTCCAAACATGCTCACTTTTTTTCTGTCCTAAACAAAACAAACAAACCCAAACCCTCCCTCCTTCCCCGTAAGCCCTCTCTCCTCTTCTCTATATGACTAAATGTTCATAAGGATCCATCTTATACTCATGGCCTCCATTTTTCCTCACCTTACATTTACTTCTCTGCCCAAGAGATTCTGGGTCTACAGTCATTTTTCTAGTGTCTCAAAGATCAAGACCTCCCACCTGCCCAGTTCACTGGTTTCCTCAGCATCCTTCCACTACCTGACATCACCTAGTGTTTAAATGATTTTCGAATGAACATCTGAAGAAAATATTTGACCTGGGGAGCAACCTCCATCTTGGATTCCATGTTATTCCCCTAATTCTCTTTTCACCTTATTGATGGCTATCTCTATTTCCCTGTTTCTTCTGCATCCCCTAAATATAGGTAGTCCTATGGGGATGATTTTTAGTGCTCTTCTAAATGACTGCCATGACTCCAAATTCCCTAGGAATTCTCTGTTTGTCTCTGACCCCATATTATATCCCGAGCTCCAAATTAAGATTTTTTAACAGCCAGGTGGCAGAATTTTGAATAAAAGGAACCAGAAGTAATATTAACATAGTAATAATAACTACCACCAAAAAGTCCCTTCTACATGCCAGGCACTGAAGAAAGTACTTCAGAAATACCAACTCACTTAACTTACTCTTCAACAACCCTAAGAAATAGGCCTTACTATTCCAACATTATAAACGAGGCTATAACCTCAGAGAAGTAACTTGCTCACATAGGTAGTAAATTATAAATATAGGATTGGAACTAGATTTTACTTCAAAGCCGATTTGCTTAATCAAGTGATAGTGTTTCATCTTATCTTTTAAGGTTTTCCTCAAAATTCAGTTCTCTTAAGTCTTTCTTATTTTCAAAAACTTACAGGATAAAGTCAACACTGGAAACTATACACTCTTGGCCTCTATATTAAACATTATTTTCCTAAGAATCCTGGGACAAAAAGAAAGTCCGTGTTACACAGTTCATCTCCAAGCCTGTAGGCAGACTTATATCTAAACCATTCCAGACAGATGGGTATCTTCTATTTTTAATGACATCTAGGAAAGGAGATTCTCGCCTCCTAAATTTAGATTGTGAGCCAAAGGAAGGAAGCAGATCTAATTTTATGCTCCACACAGCTACACCTTCACATACAGTTGGCAATAAATGTCCTAACAAGATTATTACAAGCAGAAATGGGCACTCAAAATCTAAAATCAAAAATAAAGCCAGTCACTAGAGAGGGATTCAACTGGACTCTTCAAGTCAAAAACAAAATCATTCTAGTCCAAAGTACAAAAGAGCTATCAGATTCTTCCTATTATATTAAAACCTGTCTGGCAGAAGTAACTGGAAAAATGACAAAGGGATTTCTAGTATGAAGTATGCCTGTTACATGGCTGTAACTAGTTTCAAAACATTAACTCCAAATCTTAATGGAGAAGAGTCACGTAACACTGAGGTTTATAGTTCAACCCTTGCCATCATTTCCTCTGGGCTCTGGGCTTGAGAATCCAAGCACACCACAACCCCCAAAGATTCCGTCTAATTCTGCCTGTCAGATCATCTGTGCCAGCTCTCAAGGCACTAAAGGAAACACAAACCCAACCCAAAAATTCACAAGTGCTTCAAAACGAAGAGACTCCTGGCAGTGTGCTTTACTTAAAAAAATTCTTCGCATTGTTACCGCAGAAAGCTAAAATCACCTTAAGACAATTATCTCAAAGAAGCTACTGGCTAGAGCTGACACAAAAGTTTAACTGGCCCCAAGTCAAATATTTTCCCAAATGAGCCATTTGAGCATGCGTCTTCACAAAGTTAGGAGGGCTTCAGCATTACTTCATTTAACATAACCCCATGGGGCAGATCATAACTGTAAAACTAAGTTCATCTTTTTTTAATGATTAAAGGAACCTGCACAGGGAATAATCACCTGAGTATAACTGGCGACCTCCATTATCACCTTAAAATCGAGCACAGATGAGAAATAAATGAAAGTTGATGAAGCCAGGGAAATATTTGTATAAAATTACAACAGTAGTATTAGTACCATTCCAAAAACCTATGTCATGGCTCAACCATTTTTTAAAACAAACACTCATCAGAAACAGCAAATGTCAAGGATAAGATGAAAATATTGACCTGACCCAATCAGGCAAACCACCAAATACCTTTCTGAAAGTAATTCCTATTATGTCCCAAGACAGCATTTATTTCTATCTAAGCAATAATGAGGTAGGACATTTGTGGCCAAAATAGTTCTTTCTCTTATTGGCTTAATGAATGATTTGACAATGAATTGGAATAAAGGGAAAAGGCTTTATTTTGTTACATTCTAATTTTATAATCAGTATATTAATCTACCTAAGTAAAAATCTGTTAAAAGTACAAAATACATATTTCAAACTAACAATCATCTTCAAATTTAAATCAAAATGGCCTATCTAAAAAAATCTAGACTAAACAACAAAAATATTACTTTATGTCTGGCCACACAGTAGCAACTGTATAATGCCAAGTTCTATTTGGTGTCTCCTGGAGGCTCAAGCAAATTTTTTTTCTCAGCTGCTTCTCAGTCATCACCTGATCTGGAGGCGGTTAATTGCTTTATGATTCCAATTCATATTTTATCACAAAATCTTTTATTAGTCATTAAAGTAAGCCATTCATAACACTTAGGATTTTTTCAGTAACAGCTTAATTGAGATATAATTCACATGCCATAAAGCTTACCTCTTTAAACCACCGCATAACTCAGTGGATTTTAGTATATTCACAAAAATTCTACATCAATCACGCCATCTAATTTCAGAATGCTTTCCTCACCCCAAAGAGAAATCACATACACATTACAGTCACTCCCCATTCTCCCCTACCCCTAAGCCTGGTCATCACAAATTTACTTTCTCTCTATGAATTTGCCTATACAGGATATTTCATATAAATGGAATTGTACAATATGTGGACTTTTGTGACTGATTTCTTTCATTTAATGTGATGTTTTAAAGACTCATCAACGTTGTAGCATGTATCAGTACTTTATTTCGTTTATGACTGGATAATACTTCATTGTATGGATATACCACATCTTATTTACCCATTCATCAGCTGTTGAACATTTGGGTTGTTTCCACTTTTTGGCTATTACGAATAATGCTGCCTTGAAAACCTGTGTGCAAATTTTTGTGTGAATATACATTTTCACTTTTCTTGAGTATATACCTATAAGTGGAATTGCTGAGTCACATGGTAACTCTATGTTCTTAACTTTTTGAGCAACCACCAAATTGACTGGCTAAGTGGCTGCATCAATTTATAATCCCACCAGCGATGTAATGAGGGTTCCAATTTCTTCACATCCTTACCAACACTTGTAATTGTCTGTTTTTTTTTATTAGAGCCATCCTAGTGGGTATGAAGTGGTACCTTACTTTTGTTTTGATTCACATTTCCCTAATGACTAATGATGTTGAGCATCTTTTCATGTGTTATCAGCCATTTGTGTATCTTCTTTGGAGAAATGCTATTCAAATCCTTTGCTCATTTATAAATTGCAAATGTTATTTGCCTTTTTATTCTTGAGTTGTAAGATTTTTTTTTTAATATTCTGGATGCAAGCCCCTTATCAGATATATGATTTGCAAATCAATTTTCCCACTCTGTAGGTTGTCTTTTCAGGTTCTTGAGAGTTCTTTGAAACAAAAAAAAGTTTTTAATTTTAATACAGTCCAATTTACCTATTTTTCCTTTTGCCACTTGCACTTTTGGTATCATCTCAGAAACCACTGCGTAATCCAAGGTCACAAAAATTTACTTCTATGTTTTCTTCTAAGAATTTTAGCTTTAGCTCTTAGATTTAGGTTTGTGATCCATTTTTAGCTATTTTTCAGACAAGGTGTGAGGTGAGGGGTCCAACTTCATTCTTTTGCACGTGGCTCACCACCTGTCCCAGAATCATTTGCTGAAAAGGCTGGTGTTTCACCATGGACATCTCTTGGCACCCCTATCGAAGACCAATTGCCCAGAGATGCACAGGTTTTATTTCTGGAATTTAAATTCTATTCCATTGATCTATATGCCCAGCTTTATGCCAAGACCACACGGCCTTGATTACTATGGCTTTGTTGTAAGGTTTGAACACTTAGGTTTTTAAGGAATAAATCAAGAATACTTTTAGACTCAGAAACTCCAATTACAGGAAGACTCCAACATTTAAAAGGTTATTATTCTCAGGGCCAGGCCGGTGGCACAGTGGTTAAGTTCATGCACTCTGCCTTCAGAGGCCCAGGGTTTGCAGGTTCAGATCCTGGCTGCAGACCCATCACTGCTCATCAAGCCATGCTGGGGCAGCATCCCACATAAAATAGAGGAAGATTGGCAACGATGTTAGCTCGAGGCTAATCTTCCTCAGAAATAAATAAATAAATAAAAGGTGGTTATTCCAACACTTCATTTTTCAGTCAACTGCTCAAAAACCTAGAACTTTTAGTTTTTCCTGCTGTTTATACATGCCTCATGTTTTTATTTACATTATTTTCTATATACCTAGCTTTAAGTTTTTAAAAATGATCCAACACACATGTATCAAGTTTACTCCCAAAGCCCTATCATATAAAATAATCTATTACTTGTCCTACATTTCCCCTCGGACATCTCTTTCCCATAGCATTGCACTTCTCACCACGCTGAACTGTTCTGAGACCTGCTATGTAATGTGCCATCCTGAAACTTGCCTTTCACTGCTCTCCTGTGTTGGAGTTGCTGTTTCCTGAAGCCCTTATCATCATTTTTCATGGGATACTCCCTTATTTTGCTAAAGAGCACCCTCCACTAGTTTCCTAAGAAAGGACACATGAAAGATAAAACTTCTAAATATTTGCTGATCAGAAAATGGTACTTTATGATACTACTAACACTTGACTGATAATTTGGCCAAGTATCAAATTCAGGTTGAAGACAATTTTTTCATCAGAATTTTTCAAGCATTATTCCATTGTCTTTTAGCCTCTAGAGATGTAACTGAGAAATCTGATTCTTATTCCTTAAAAGTTGATGTGGTATGTGCATGCATGCGTGCGTGTGTGTGTGTGTGTGTGTCTACAAGCTTTCAAGACTTTTATCTTTTTTAAAGGATGTTCTGCAATTTCATGATGATGGGCCTCAGTATGCATCTTTTTTCATTCACTCTGCTAGCCAATCAGAGGCTTTTCATTCTGGAAATATCAGTTCTAGACAATTTTCTTGCTTTGCTGTTGTTTTGTTTTGTGTAATTTTTTCTTTCCTCTCTTTATGCAGCTTCTATTAGTCTGTCACTGGACCTCCTCAATTAACTCAGTAGGCCTCTCATCTTTTCTCTCCTATTTTCTATCATTGTCTTTTCCTTCTAGTTTCTGGGGGATTTCTTCAACTTCACCTTCCAGCCATTAAAATTTTTTTTAATTTAAGCTACCATAGTTACATATATCCAATATCTCTTTTATATTCCCAAGTTGTTCCTTCTTCAAAGAATATAGTTCTTATTTTATAAATCCTTATCTCTATGAGCTTATGAATTAGAGAATTTTTGTTTTATTTTAGTTTGGTGGAATTTGGGTTTTTTTCTTTGTAAGTTTTCCTCTGAACCCTGCCTTACCTCTGCTGCCGCCGGATTCCTTTTTACAGTGTGTTTATTTCGGTCTCTGTTGTTCATGTTGAAGGCTTTTTCCTAGGTCTCATGATCCTTAGCTGTCTGTTCCTATTTAAGAATGAGGCACTGAAGGATTTGATTGGCAGCCCTGGTATGTATAGACAGGGTTTTTAACCAGAGAGCTTCCCTACAGCAAAGAGCTTTTTCATTAGGGACCCTCAAACGTCAGTATGAGAAAGTCTTCGAGTTTCTCTAAAAATGATCCCTTCGATCTCTGAATGAGCCATAGACGTCTGGCGGCCAGTGCTCAGGAGCCAGAGTATATTTGAGAGATGAGGTGGGAGGGTAAGGTCCACACAGTTCAATACACATATAATCCCCATTTCCCATCCCATGACTCACTCCCTTTCTCCTGAGCAATTGAGGGGCGGAGGGGAGGTGGCTGTCTGCCTGCACAGTGTAAGGCAGGGGACCTAGAAATCCACCTTTTCAGTATACAGACTTTGAACCAATGCCCCATTTTCAGCTCAATGCCTCACTCCCACCTCTGAAGTACCTGGAGCCTTTTGGAAATTTCTGGAGAGAATCAGTCTGCTTCTTGTAGGCACTAGCTCTTCAAGCCCTAAAGGTAATGCCTAAAAGGTAATACCATCTCTCCGGCCTGCCATGTCAGTTAATTTTTCCTCTTTCAAGTTTCTATCATCAAAATTTTTATTAAATCTCTTATCAGCTACTCAGTTCTTTAATCACTGTCCTTATTTTTATAGTCTTAACCTTTTCTGATTTTTAATATCAAAAGAGAAATGTAGATGCATTTGGAAAGTGCATCATTTTTAACCAAAAAGTATATCTAAATTTATAACACTGGGAGGAAGATATTCTCAAGAGCATTTTAAAAATAGAAAAACTAAGTCTTAAAATGATTAAGTAAAATGCTGAAAGTCAAAAAAGTAGCAAGTGATAGAAACAATTTAAATCCATGTCTGTTAAAAGAAGAGTGGAACATTAGACTCGGGACCAATACAAAATTACGTAAAATATCAAAATAAGCTAAGAAATACAATAGTCAACACATACATGAAGAGCCATATTCCATGGACATTTCTTCTTGTTCCTGGGAGTAAATCAAGAAAATTAAGAAAAGAATGGACTCCATGAACCAAGAATTCAAAGATAAAAGACAAAACGGTAAAATTAAAAGGAGAATGATTGATCCAAGGAAAGAAAATGTGTAAGAAAAAAGTACTACCAAGTCAGAACTTAAAATAGTGCCAGAAATAACAAATGCAGAAGAGAAAGGAGAAGGAGAGGATAAGGAAGACAAAAGGATGAATAGGGAAGGGAAGGGAAAGGAGGAGAGGTGGAAGAAGAGAAAAATGGAGGTATCCACTGCATTTACCCTATCCCTGTTCCACCACTGAACGCTGGGAGGGGGCAGGAGCTCAGAGAGGATCTCACCAAAAGGAAGCGATGCAGAGACTCCTTCAGGTCAGATGCAGAGACCATCACAAGATCCTGGCCTGTAAGCCTGGTGCTGTGATTAGATGGGTTTCTTGGGAGGAGGGGAAGAGTAAAGGTTTTAAAAGTATAAGGAAGAGAAGGAAATATTTATGACTAAGAGAGAGAATTGTAGAAAACTGAATTACTACTCTACACTTTGGGAAATGCTAGTTTACAACATCAAATTTATTTAAAGAACCTAAAGCCTATTACATACTTACCAACAAAGCCTAATAATAATAAGAGCTAACCTTTATGGAATACTTACTAAGCCAAATTCTGTTCTAAGAGCTTTACATGTCATAACAATAATAATTGTAACAGCTAACATTTGCTGAGTGCTTACCATATATGTTAAGCACTATTCTAAGCATTTCACAAGTGTTAATTTAATCCTCAAAACAAACCTATGAAGTACATACAATTATTATTCCCATTTTACAGTTGAAGAAACTGAGACCCACAGAAGTAAAGTTACTTGCCCAATAGTACAGAGCTAGTAAGTGGCAAACCCTAGCTCTTAACCACAACTCAATACTGCCTCTGTTGTACAGGCTATAATGCTGCTGCAATATGAGCTCAAAATAGAATTTTTCTGTAAAAAGAAATTTTTCTCAAAATAAGTGGCAATTTTTTTTGCTTCTTCAAATAGTTATCTAATGCTGTTATGAATTGTATGCATTTTTTAAATAATTAATATCAAGGTTCTACAACCCAGAAGTGAACCAGACTGATTTTAAGTCTTGCCCTAGAGAAGACTTGAACGTACCACAGAGTTACAAGGACTGCCTATAATTGAAATTATGGGACCATCTCTACCCCTTTTAGCATCTTACAATATTAGTCTAAAACAGATCTGTGAACTTCAAGGGTCACTCATAACGGAAGAGAGGAGAGCGTGTCACCATGTAGAAGCAGTCCACAAAGCTTAAACTAAATAATTTCATAACAACCTTCTCAATTCTAAGAACCTAAAGCTATTCTTATTTTATTTAAATGGTCAACATTGTCTTTGTTTCCTAAGTAATAATGACCTTCAAAGGGCTTGACAGTTTTTACTTTTGCTGGCAGGGAACTAAAAGCTGATACCCCAACTTTCAGAAGCCATCTGGTAGTGAGAAAACCAAGGCAACCACCACACACATAAAATTCCAGATAATTCACTACCACAACAGTACTTAAGGAAATGTTCTATTTCCCCAAGTGGTAAAAATGTTCCCACTCCCTTCACAACACTGGGCAAAGGACTCGTATGTCAACTGTACCCCCCTCATTTCCCTTCCTCACAAAACAAAGGAATCCAAATAGATGTCCTTTATAAGTCCTTTAGGCTCAAAATTCCTATAATTCTGTACAGTATATTTGAAGGCATATAGTAGAAATGGGAAATGCTATATTTTAGAAATAAAGAGAACCACAGATAAAAACTTTGGCACAATTGCTTATTTATATTTCCTATATTTCAATTTTTGGCACAGAAAAGGAAATTGCTTAAATTACTTACTCTATTTTATTCCCAAGAAATTAAAGCCCCTTTCCCAACAGATTTCTAAACCTTAATCTCAGAGCACAAACACTTTGTAGGAAAAAGATATAAATGAATTAATGTTTATTCAGTATGATCTCAGAAAAGCTCTTAAATTTTTCTTTAAATTTTTTAAACAGTTTAAATTACACATGCGTAAGTAACTCTATTTAACATAAAAGCGTGATAAAAAATACAAGCGCTGGAAGATTCATTTCCAACGGCCTAGCCATCCAGTAACATTTTTAGCATCGTAAGCTTTATTTCCTGCCTAACGTCCTCGGGGATGTAGTTTGACAGCTCTCCTGTACAATTTCTAGTACAAGACTTCCCTGGCCTCTCTTGGCACATGTAAACTGCTGCTAGGTAATATTTCTTTTGGCAACAGACTACATACTTTATAGAAACAGACCTTCAATTGACCCCTCTCCACTCAAACTCACACTCTTCCCAAAATGTGAATCTTAAACTAAGTACACTATAACAAGATGGACACATTCCACGGTATTGAAATGTTACATATTCACTAAATTTTCCCCGATAACAGAATTCAAGTTACAAACTGCCTTGAATAGAAATAAAAACAGTTTTGGCGAATCATATTCTGAACTAGAGATATTTTTCTTTCTTTCAATTGCCCCAGAATTATAGACAGATATCTATTCTCCTAGGTTTTAGGAAATAAAATTGAGCGAAACCTAGAAAAACAAATACAACAATATAAATGGTACTTCCAAAGTTTAAGAACTATACTTTCAATTCACTATTCCTATCTTTTTATTCAATACATACTCTAACCCACAATAACCCACCGCCAAAGGGGTAAAATGCATATTTCAGAGACTGACAGAGCCCAAACAAAGTACTGAAACAACTACTTAAATCACGGTCTCTCCTTGTAAAATCTCAATGTAAACCCCAAGCAAGCTTTAAATTAATTCAAATATCTCTTTCGCCCTAAGCCTTAGATGATGCTAAGCTTTATCAGAGATAGAACGTGCCCACTAGTCCATAATCTACTGGAGAGGATAAGAGAGCATATAAATTTAAAAGTATATCCTATGCTGGTATGACGTAGTTTGAAAAAGCACAGGATGGGGAGGTTTATTCACTATTAGATGGATGACCTTGAATAGATCATTTATCTTCTTAGGAAAACAGCTGACCAAAACGGAAACAAAAACAAATGAAAACTCTAAATAGTCTTGTATCTATTAAGGAAATAAATCTGCAATTAAACAGTTTCTCAAATGAAATCACCATGTGGCTTCACCAGAGAATTTGTCTAACCATTTACAGAAGAAAAAGCACCAATATTATGCAAACTTTTCTAGAGAAAAAGAAAAGACATTTCCCAACCCATTTTATAAAACAGGACAGCCTTGATGTCAAAACCTGAAGAAGGGCAGCGTATGAACATAAACACAGATGAAAAATCCTAAAAAATATACTAGTAAATTAAATCCAGGAATATATTAAAAAGATAATGTATCATGACTAAGTAGAGTTTATTCCAGAAATGCAAGGTTGATTTAACATTAGAAAACAATCAATCAGTGTTATTCAACAAACATTAACAGGAAAAAAAGGACAAAAAAATCATATCATCATCTCAAAAGACACAGAAAAAGCATTTGACAAAATTAAACACCCATTCAAGGTTTAAAAAAATATCTCGAGGACTTCCACTTCTGGCCAAGATGTAGTAACAGGAACCAGATTTACTCTCTTATATGAAACAACCAGAAGAAAGCAGACAAGATAGATAAATAATGGTTTCAAGACATCGTATATCAGGCAACAAACAACAGTGATCTCTGAGGACAAAAGAGGTGAGTCCCACAGGCGCCAAGCTCACTGCCTTGAGAGCATTTCCAGGAGTGGTGCAGGGAAGGGGAACCCAGGCAGAGCCCAAGGGACATCCTAAGTTGATAAGATGGAGCTGAGTGTCCAGGGAGATCAAGGCAGCTAGAATTCACAGGGCAGGATATTGCAGAGGAAAAAGATGCACAGAGAGAAAATGCTGGAGACCTGGGGCAAGTTTCTCTTAATTATTCTACCAAATATGCATCAGCCCATGCATGGAAGAAAACTACTGACAGGGAAAGAACCATCCAAGAGGATTAGAGGGAACAGTGCCCGGAGCTTTCGCAGGGCCAACAACAGCGCCTGGTCCCATCAACCAGACTTGGCAGACCTTAAAATTCCCTGGTAGAGTATTCAGAAGGGTCTTACTATAGTACTAGAAATGATAAGCCCTAATGACAATAGCCCTAAATGCTGCTCTGGTCCCACCCAATAAAGCTTAAATCAGAACCAAAAGGATCAAAATATTTCCAAATAATTTAACTGCATCCCAGGAAAAATCTCCAGAAATTATAAGGAAAAGAACAAAACAAAACTCCAGCTCCTCCACAATGTCTGGCATCCAATCAAAGATTACCAGGCATCCAAAGAAGCAGGAAAATAGGACCAGCACTGATGAGAAAAGCCAACCAATTGAAACCAACCCAGAACTGACATTAAAACAGTTATCCTAATTATAAAGGTAAGCAAACTCTTTCTGTAAAGGACCAGAGATTAAACATTTCAGGCTTTGTGAGCCATACAACCTCTGTCACAACTACTCAACTCTGCTGTGGTACAAAAGTCTTGAACAGCTTGTCACATAACAAACAGGATATAGAAACAACCAAGAAACATACATAAAGGTCCTTGACTTCATTGATTATCAGAGGAATGCAAATTAATATCACATTGTACCCCAGTAGCAACAAGCACACCAGATCTTGACTTTTAATACCATTCTCCAATAACAGGAATCGGGGCCCCTTGGAGAAATGTCTGATTCTACAACTGAGGCAAGAAATATACAAGATGAGCCTGGAGCATCTTGTAGTGGCAGAAGTGGTCCCCTCCAAAATTTTTTTAAACCCACATTTATAGGAGTATGTCAGAAGGACACAGCAGCCACCTGAAGAGCTCCCAATGGCCAAGCTGGAACCATTTCAGCAACAACAAAAAATAAAGCAGTACTGGATTATAACCTAAAGTATATAAAAAAAAAACAACCCATGAGTCCAATTATACAAATAAATGATTGAGCAAATAAATAGACAAATAAATAAATAGGGGGAGAAGAGACAAATCTCCTATGAAGAAGAGTTTAAAATAATTTATGTACTTTGCCTTCAAGGAAGTGGAGCACAACACCCATTTAAGTGCAGACTGCACACAGTGACTTCCTGCCAAAGAGAACAGTGCGAAAAGGAGGAATAAAGGAGTAACTCTACAGTGAAGAAATGTGACAAGCCTGCCTCAGCTAAGCAACCAAGGTTACATCAACAGTGATAAGTTACGTGACAGCATCTTCCCTTGATATGATGTGATGAGAACGGCTTTTTACTTCTGTGGTCTTCCCCAATTTAAAGACATTCTAAACACTACTTGACCAACACTCCTCAAAGCTGTCAAAGTCATCAAAAATAAGAAAGGTCTGAGAAACTGTCACTGCCAAGAGTCCTCTGAGGAAATATGATGACTAACTGGAACGTGGAACCCTGTGTGGAACAGAAAAAGGACATTAGGTAAAAACTAAAGAACACAGGATAAAGTATGGACTTTAGTTAATAATGTCTTTTAAAAATAGTACATATACATAATTTTTTCTCTGATCTCACTTAAATCTTATATGCCATTTATAAAAAAAAGTGGAAAATCCAGAAAGTATAAAAAAATAAATAAAAATTCTACTCCCTGGAGGTAAGCATGATTAATATTCCAAGGCCGTGGGTCCCAAACTGCACTCAGGCCGCAGGGCACCGCAGCAAATTCACAAAGATGCTGTGGGATCCCTTAAACTTTTTTTTTTTTTATTATTAATGTTATGATAGATTACAACCTTGTGAGATTTCAGTTGTACATTTTTGTTAGTCATGTTGTGGGTACACCACTTCCCCCTCTGTGCCCTCCCCCCACCCCCCCTTTTCCCTGGTAACCACCGATCTGATCTCCTTATCAATATACTAACTTCCACCTATGAGTGGAGTCTGGATCCCTTAAACTTTTGAGGGAAGCACAGCGACATCTGTCGGATACAACACAAACTACAAACTCCAGGGAGTCAGCTTAACAGTAGATCACTCTATATTCCTGTCAATAAAGTCACGTCTTTGTGAAGGTCGTTTTCTCAGTGGATACTGTCACTAAAAGCAAATACCATGTGAACATCCTGTGGTACAGGAAACGAGGTGGTGGCGTCCAATATGATAACAAGGTTTGAGAAGTGCCCAAGTTATTTTGGTTAAGAATGAAACAAAAAACATTAAAATTAAAAATGACAGGGTTGGCCCGGCGGCACAGCAGTTAAGTTCGCGTGCCCCCGCTTTGGCAGCCCAGGGTTCACCAGTTTGGATCCCAGGCACGGACCTACCCACTGCTTATCAAGCCATGCTGTGGCAGGTGTCCCACAGATAAAGTAGAGGAAGATGGGCACAGATTTTAGCTCAGGGCCAATCTTCCTCAGCAAAAAGAGGAGGATTGGTGGCAGATGTTAGCTCAGGGCTAATCTTTCCCAAAAAGAAAAAAAAAATGTCAAAAAATGAAATAAAAAAATGTTTTCCTAAAAAAAACCCATACAGTAATACTATTATATTCCTACCACAATGGCTAAAATTGTAAAATACCAAGTGCTGACAAGTAAGTAGAGAAACTGGAACTCTCACACCTGCAGCTGATGGGAGTGTGAACGGGTACAACCACTTCAGATAATGACTGTCAATATTTAGTTGAGAATGCCCATTTTGTACGACCCAGAAAGTCTAGATATATACCCTAAGGAAACTCTTCCACATGTACAGCAAGAGGTACTTTAAAACAATGTTTGTGGCTGCATTGTTCGTAACTTAGAAACAATTCAACTACTCACAGATAGGAGAATGGATACATTGTGACACCGTCATGTAACTGAATACTACATAAGAATGAAAATGAATGGAACACATCTATGTGCATCCCATGAATGAATCTCAAACTCCTAACATTGAATGAATGATGCAAACTGAAGAATACACATAGTATGATTTCATATATACAAAGTTTAACAAATCTAAAACTAAACAATATATTTACATTTACATCCATATATTGTAAAACTATGAAAAAATGCAAGGGAATAAAAATAACTTCAAAGGAGTGCGTTCCTCTGACAGGGGAAGGAAGGAAGTGAATGCCATAGAAAAGAGGCATATGAGGAACTTCCGAGGTTTTGGTAAGATACTATTTTCAAAGTTGGCCAGGAAACAAAGATGTTCACTTTCCCTCTTTAAAGCATATATATGTCATACGCTTTTTTGAATATATGTTAGATGTCAGTTTTAAATAATCGATTAAAATAAACCTTATTTATTCAACAAAATATTTCTTGAACACCTACTATGTTCCAGATATTGTCTGTGTTTTATGAACAAAGAAGCATCCCTGCCCTCACAGAGCTTATACTCTAGCAGAGGAAGAAGACAGAAAGCAAAACCCAGAATGAATGAATGGAAAAACACATAAATATAGATACTTTCTTATTTTAAAAATTAAAAGCAGAGCAGAGAAAAGGATATCAGGAGTACAGGTTATATAACATGAAATAATGAATTTAACTTGAGATGTTTAAAATATTTATTATAAATATAACTTTATTACAAATAAAAACTCTTAGATTTTTACCAGTTTACAAGAAACTAGGAAACAATCTAAGAGATGGAACCATCAATAATATATTAAGAGAAAACCATTTTCTGCTTTCAGTATTCCTGAGAACGTCAAGTAGACTAACCACTAAAGGTCCTCAAAATATTTTTTTAAATACTTAGCAAATCTAGATGCTCTTAGAATATCTGTTGAACAAATCATTGTTTACACATAAAATCTGTCTTAATTATCCCATTTTCTGAGCTAGCATTTTCCATAAAAGAAACAATATTTTCTTTGTGAGGAAGATTAGCCCTGAGCTAACATTTGCCATCAATCTTCCTCTTTTTGCTGAGGAAGACTGGCCCTGAGCTAATATCCGTGCCCATCTTCCTCTACTTCATATGTGGGACACCTGCCACAGCATGGCTTGACAAGCAGTGCGTAGGTCCGTGCCTGGGATCCAACCTGGTGAACCCCAGGCTGCCGCAGAGGAACATGTGAACTTAACTGCTATGCCACTGGGCTAACCCCAAAAGAAACAAATTTTTAAAAAGAATTTATGAATATGAATAACAACTCCCATTTACCCTTTAACCTATTATATTTCTTTCTTTATCTGGTGTCAATTTTCAAATAGAACAAAAACAAAAAAACGTACTGCAAAGGATAAAGGAATCTAAAATATGAGAGAAGAAAGAAAAATGAGACCTTCAGGAATACTATGTTGATTGAATCAAAGACTGCATTCCTGCACCTGAAGATGTTTTCCCTAAGTAACATTTCAAATTACTTGTCAATCATCTAGTCTCAACTTGAGGTTTGTTTCTTATCCAGTAAAATTAAGTAACATCACTTCCATTCCTGCCTTTAAATCTTGTATCTAAGAGACTTGCGATAGCATGAACTGCCTAGAAACAGAATTCTTTTCATTCTTAATGGTCTTTACTTTCTTTGATACTTAAAAGTAAAAACGCATTGGTTACCCAAAATAGCTAGTTTTACCTAATTACTTGAACCACTGAAGAGGAATATCTGATAAAACTACACTACGTCAATTATAGAAATTGGGAAAATAGAAAATAATGGTTTTCGAAAGGTGAAGAAGTTTGAAGCATTTAAAAACACATCCACAAACTGTTTTCATTGTACTCACGGGATTTTAATAAACTCTCACAGGAAATTATCTCCACCAAAGTTTAAAAAAAATTCCTTTGTCGCTGTTTTAGTCTGCAACAGTAAAAATTTTATAGAGCCAGACAAAAAATGTGTTTTGCCTTAACTGTGCCATGTCCTAGCTGTGTTACTTTGGATAAATAACTTCACTTTCCCGAGCCTTAGTTTCTCTGTTGGTAAATCGCAACAATACCATCTGCCTTCTAACGGAGTAACAAACATAAACGCGATCTGCTAATAAGCACCAGCACCCTGGGAATTCAGTTACCCTCCCTTGGTCCCCTCCTTCCATTTAGTTCATTGACTCTACTCTGTAATCAACCTAAACATTAAACAATTAAGAATCGATAAACACATAGAGTGAACTGAATACTTCATCTATACAATTACTGCATGTCAAGTATTCATCAACAAATTTAAAGGGCTTGCTAGAAAATAAACTAGTGACAATAGGTAATATATGTAAGACATCACTGCCTAATCTATCAGTAAATGCCAGTTATTATTAAGAAGTACAAAAACCAGTACCTGCCCACCTCTGGTTTTGAAATTTCCCCATCACCATCTCCCTAATCCTTTTCCTCAAAGAAGTCATTCTGGTCTTCACCTCTTAAGTGAACCTTTAAGCCTTGAAAAATCTAAAACATGTTTATTAATTTCTTAGTCCCTTTAGACTTTCCAGCATCCCACTGCCCCTAACTTCTTTACTTAGAAGTATTTACTCCATCATTTCGGACTGCAACCTTTCTGCTGGTTATCCTTCCCTCCCTAGTCTAACAATAATGCAAACAGTAGCAGTGATTAGCAGCAGTAACGAACAGCCAACATTTTGTGACAGGCATTATCTAGACACTACACACACACACACACACACACACACACACACATATATATATCTCACTGAAGTCTCACAAGAACCCTATGAAGTAGATACCATTTTATAAATGAAGAAACTGAACTACAGGGGCCGGCCCTGTGACCAAGTGGTTAAGTTCATGCCCTCTGCTTCAGCGGCCTGCGTTTGCCGGTTTGGATCCTGAGCGTGGACCTACACACTACTCATCAGGACATGCTGTGGCGGTGTCCCACACAGAAGAACCAGAATGACCTATAGCTGGGATATACAACTACATACTGGGGCTTTGGGGAGGGAAAAAAAACTGAATTACAAAGAGGATGTTGCTTTCCAAGGTCACACACGTGGCCTGAATCATTCCAAAGTCACTGCTCATTATTAACATGCACACAACCTTCTAAACTAGAAGGACATGAGAATGGAGTTATTTGGGCAGGGATATTATTGTCCGTTTTTTTGCTGTTTTTGCTACTCTTTAGTTGAAAAAAATTTAATAAATATGCAAAATGAAAGTCAATGAGATAAAAATCTAGAAGGGAAGAGGACATAGAATCTGTTTTTCTTCTTTTATGATACTAACAGTGCTCCTGAGGGTAGAAATACAGCTTGTTCTTAAAGGTGAAGCAGTTTAATGCATAGTCTGGTCTCTCCTGCAAACTCCGGCAAAATGGAATAGCAATCCAGCCGTCTTCTGTAGTATCACGTGGTGGCCTAAGACGACAATCCCTAACGTGCTCGGCAATCTGCAGTTTGGCTAGGGCTTGGCAGGGAAGGCTCTTCTCTGCTCTACACGGGCACCTGCTGGGGCAGATGATAGCGGTCTGGAGGCTCAGGAGCCACTTTTAGGATGGCTTACTCACAAGGCTGGTGCGCTGATGCCAGACGTCAGCTGGGAGCTCGGCTGGGGCCAGGGCCAGGAGCTTCAGTTTCTCTTACACAGGCCTCCCACTTGATCTCCTCACAGCACAGCCTGGTGGTGAGGTTCCAAAAGTGAGTATCGCCCGAGAGGAAGATGGAAGTACACGGCATTTCTATGACTCAGGCCCAGAAGTCACACAGTGTTGCTTGAGCTTTGCTCTCTTGGTGGAGACACTTACAAAGGCCTGCCCTATTTAAGAGATGGGGACACAGACCTTACCACTAGATGGGAGCAGTGTCAAGGTCACACTGTAAGTAGAACATGTAGAATGAAAGATACTGTTGAAGACACCTTTGGGAAACACAATCTACCACGCCAACAGAATGGTTACGTCTCAGAATACATCAAAGTTGACTTTTTGTTAATAGTGTTTGTTGTTTTTATTAAATAGACTTTTCCTGCAAAAAGCAATGGGTAAAGAGATTGAAAACAATAATCTGGAGCTTTCCCTCTGTGATGAAATGAATTCAACAGCCTACAAGTAATTATCTGCAGAGCCAAACAATAGAGAAAAAGAGAAGAAAGAGAGGCCGGCCCCGTAGCCAAGAGGTTAAGTTTGCGCACTCTGCTTCAGCGGCCTGGAGTTTTGCTGGTTTGGATCCTGGGCGTGGACCCCGCACCACTCATCAAGCCATGCTGAGGTGGCATCCCACCTCATGACACAGCCAGAAGGACCTACAACTAGAATATACAGCTAGGTACTGCGGGGCTTTGAGGAGGAGAAGATGAAAAAAAGAAGACTGGCAAGAGATGTTAGCTCAGGTGCCAATCTTTAAAAAAAAAAAAGAAGAAGAAGAAAGAATGGTCAGGCACCTCCCAGAGAAAAAGAGTGATAAAATAAGGAAAGTGAGTTACCTCTCACTAAAAACTGAACGTATTTGAGTTGGAAGAAACTTTTGACGTCACTTAGTCTACTGTCTTTATTCTAGCAACTACTAGAAAATCGAACTTTTCTCATTTACCTTTCAATGAATGTAAGGGAAGCCTCTTATTTTTAGTGAAACTCGAAATTCTAAAATGCATAAATTTTTATTCATTTCATTCCCTATTGTTACTGGCAGTTTAAAAACCCTTCAAACTGAAAAAGCATCAAATAGTTTCAGAACCAACAAGGTATGAGAAAAGCTGAGGCACCTGCATTCTGTGTCAAAGAGGGTTCATGCGCAGAGAGAACAGATTACATGACAGATACTGAAAATGAATCAAACCCCTGGGGCACACGGGAAAGAAAAAGAGTGACTAGAAATCAGCCAAAGCTCTGGGGAGTTCACCAACATGTTATAATACATGCTCTTAAAACACACGCTTGTACAAAGACTTCATCCTTAACTTACAGATACTACACAGATTACACAGATTACAGCTAGAATTGGCTCTAGAGATATCCAATCCAATGGTTCCCAACGTTTTCAAGGATAAGAACCTCTTTTTAAGAGTAAAAATTCTGTGGACATCCATATGACAATTGCTGTGATTTTATTATTTGGTTATTGAGAAAAATCAATAATGACCGAAGTACCACGAACTCACTAACACCTCTACTAAATGCTACTGGTATTTTGTCACAAGGGCATTTATATGCAATAGCATGTACATTTGATTCAGATAAAATTCTTAGGAAAAACAGCATACATGTCAGTCATTGGTAAACATGTGAGTAAACCATATTTGAAAAGACTGAAACTGAGGAATTTTTAGGACTTCCTGTTCAGGTACATTACAGTAGGGTTTCTCCTACTGTGCATGTGGTCAGACTCAATAATCTCTTCCGACACAGATTCTACAATACTCTTATAAATTATTAAAACCATTCCCCTTCTTTTTAATTTATACCTTAATGATTTAAAACTGGTTTGGGACAAAACAGATGCATATTCCTATTTTATAAAAAAAGTAAGAATCTTCTTACTTGTTAATGACAATTTTGTTATCACCAGCCAGGAGTTACCTCAAGAGATTACTGGCTTGCTTATCTATTGTTAGAAAGACAGGCAAACGACAACTATTCTAAATCTAAAAGATTTATTTTTGGCAGCTGTTCTCTAAAAATCTATACACAATAACTATAGTTTGTAAAGCATCACGGCAGTTTAAAACTTCTGACTGCTACTTTGCAGGCTTTTGGGAAACCATGTGTGAGCACCTTCAACATGGGCTCCCTACCCAGAGAACTCCCAGGATACTGCCAAAGAGGCACATATGTCCTCAAGGCCCATGGAGAGATGGAGGGAACTGGGGAGAAAGAAACCCACCTGCAGAACAAGAACATAAAGAAGGGTGCCTAGGGGCCGGCCAGGTGGCACAGCAGTTAAGTGCACACATTCCACTTTGGCGGCCCGGGGTTCACCAGTTTGGATCCCGGGTGCGGACATGGCATCGCTTGGCATGCCAAGCTATGGTAGGTGTCCCCCGTATAAGTAGAGGAAGATGGGCACAAATGTTAGCTCAGGGCTAGTCTTCCTCAGCAAAAAGAGGAGGATTGGTAGTAGTTAGTTCAGGGCTAATCTTCCTCAAAAGAAAGAAGGGTGCCTAGCCTCAGAGTGAAATGTTTCCAAAACAGCAGTGAAGTTTATGAAAACACCAGCACCTCTTCTTTTGCTTAGCGTGTGGCGAAGGTGGCCTTTCCATGGCAGACTGCATCCACAAAGAGAACCCACAGCTAATAACGCAGAAGCCACAACAGGGAGCTTAGCAGCACTTTGGAAAACCAGGGATGAAACAAAGTAAGGCCATAAAAAAGACTAGGTTACACATTAGTCAGGGTTCTCCTGAGAAACAGAACCAAAAGGATGCGTGTGTGCAGACAGACAGACAGATAGATAATCAGGAACTGGTTCACACATTTACAGAGGCTGACAAGTCCGAGATCTGCAACCAACAAGCTGAAGACCCAGGAGCCTGAAGGTATGGATCCAGTCCAAGTCTGGAGGCCTGAGGACCAGGAGAACTGATGGTGTCAGTTCCAGTCTGGGAGCTAGCAGGCTTGAGACCCAAGAAGAGCAAAGTTTCAGCTCAAGTCCAAAAGCAGAAAAAGACTCACGTCCCAACTCAATCAGGCAACAGGAGTTCTCTCTTACTTAGCCTTTTTGTTCTTCTCAGGTCTTCAACTGATTGGATGAGGCCCACCAACACTGGGGAGGGCAATCTGCTTTACTCAGTTTACCAATTTAAAGGCTAACCTCATCCAGAAATACCCTCACAGACACACCCAGAATAATGTTTGACCAAATGTCTGGGGACCCCATGGCCCAGTCAAGTTAACATGTAAAACTAACCATCACAGCTTACTTGACTCTGATTTGCCCATTCTTCCTAGACAGCCAAGAAAGGATTGAAAAAGAGTTTAACACCAGGTGGCAGGTACCAAGCAGAGGAAAAGTGACTCTTTACTGGGCAACTGCCTTTTGGCTCTTCCCTCAAAAAGAGTGAACATGAGCAGGGTACTACCTCCCAATCTGTGGGACAAAAGACCAGAGAGAAGGCAATGATTCTCAGGATGAAGAGCAAATGGTTGGAGATTCAGTTATTAGGAAAGGCAAACATCACTGCCTGAAAGTAAAACATCCTTCGAGGCCTTTGATCAAAAGATAGCTGCTTTCAAAACATATCCATATCACACACACACACACACTGCCCATCAGAGGCATCCAGGAGAAAAAGCTCAGCCAGAGACTGAGCCCTCTGGGTACAGCGGAGCCAGTGCAGAAAGAAAGGAGACTCTCCAGAAAACAGTCACAGGCTCACATAACTCAGCCCTTGTGAAGCCAGGATCATCAGTCAAGCTGCTGGCCAGGCCTGTAGCCATCTCAAGGCTCAGCTGACGGAGGGTCGCCTTCCAAGCTCACTCACGTGGCTGCTGGCAGGCCGCACTTCCTTCCCATGTGGCACACCCCATGGGCTGCCCAAGTGTCTTTACAACATGGCAACTGGCTCCCCTCTATCCAGGGCTGCCTCACATCACGGCAGCCAGCCTCCCCCAGAGGGAGTGATTCCAGGTGGAGAAAGAGTACATCCAAGACAGGAGCCAAAGTCTCCTTATAACCTGATCTGGGAAGTGACATCACACCATTTGTGCTGTATTCTAGTCACCAGAAGTGAGTCACAAAGTCCAGCCTACACTCAAGGGGAGGAGAATTAAGCTCCACCTTTCAAAGAAAGGAAAGTCAAAGAATCTGTGGACAGAACTTTAAAACACAACAGAGACTAAAAGAATTATTAAGGAAAAAAAAAAGTAGCTGGATAAGTTATTAAGACATCAATGGATGTTTCTTTTTTTTTTTTTTTAAAGTGTTTTTTTTTTCCTTTTTCTCGCCAAAGCCCCCCGGTACATAGTTGTATATTCTTCGTTGTGGGTCCTTCTAGTTGTGGCATGTGGGACGCTGCCTCAATGTGGTTTGACGAGCAGTGCCATGTCCGCGCCCAGGATTCGAACTAATGAAACACTGGGCCGCCTGCAGCGGAGCGCGCGAACTTAACCACTCGGCCACGGGGCCAGCCCTTCAATGGATGTTTCTCACTGTATTCCCCAATCCCCAGTCCTTGCCTCAAGGGAGGTTTGTGTTTGTTTTCTGAAAATGTGAACTCCTTGAGGAGATGACGCTGAGGGAAGGGTAGAAAGATAGTGCCTTTGAGGGCAGAAAGATAGAAACGAGAAGAAAAAAGGAGTGATTTGTCTAGGAAGGGGAAGGGGTTCTTTGGGACCCACAAAAATAGGGACCTACAACTCTACTTCCTAGCAGGGTTCTAGCTAAATGACAAGTCCGTAGAGGGAAATGGTGAATGCTGCTCCAGGAAGGCTGAAACCTCTACACCGGAACCCCCATACCTGGCAAAGATTCTTGTGCCTGAAGCTGGTCACAACTATTAGAGCCACCAAACATCAAGGAACCACATCCCCTTCGGCAAGAGGCTTTGCAGTCACGGCCATAATGGACTGAAAACTAACCTTCCACCCTTCATCCTAAATCTCCCCAATTCTCGCACAAACCTACGGAGGCAGCAGATGCCCAATCTTCAGTTCAAATGCTGAGACTGAATTTTTCATCAGTTTGGTGGAATTGGAATAAGGTTTCCCAAGGTAGGATTTAATTTCACTTGAAGGAAATAAAATATTGTAACATTTCTTGGTGACCTGATTTTGTGAAATAAGATTCATACTTACTCTATGGTCAATTAATTTACCAACTTATGGATATCTTTCACAGCTCATTAATCTTGCTGGTTTCAAAGAAAGTTCCAAACAAGTTGTTACATAAAAAATGTTAAGATTTTTCCATCAGTAATATATTACCCCCATTTTTTTTCAGGCTATCCTCTCATAAAGTATAGAATATCAAGCAATTAGTTATATATCCATGTTATCTGCCTGGGTTTCCTACCCCAGAAAAAACCTGAGCTTGTGGGAAAGCCATGCATTAAAGTTAGGAATCCACGATTTCCATAAAAAAGAAAAAAATCAATTCTACAGCTTAGTCGGTTGATCTCTCAATAGATCGAGCCATAATCAGCATTACAGGTTCCCTATATTTCAGGATCTTAAATTATAACTCCCAACTGTGTGCTACTCAACTTTCATCAAAAACCTAAATGAAAAAAACTACATTTATGGAGGATTACTGAAAACGTAGCATATGTTCCACATAGCATTCTTCCACATTTGTTGCTTTCAAAGCTACTTCTAGGTTATACAATGCTTTCTTTCAAATAGAATCCCAGGATATAAAACAGATAGACAGGAGCAGAGTGATGCTAGAAGAAACAGGTCTCCTTGGAGAATGGCCAGTTCTAGGTCTGAGCAGAAAACATACAAGACGGGTCTGGAATATCTTGTCCAACCAGGAGCAAGGAAGCCAGGAGCCAATATAAAGAGGCTTCCACTGGGCAAAGCTAGGTAAACATGAACATCAATAAGAAAAATAATTATAATGGACTAAAATTCATCAACTATGTTTGAATCCACGAGTCGATAATATTATTAATAAAACAACAAAAAAGACACCCAGTCACCTTTGGAGCATGCTGGGGAACCAAAGCATATTGAAATCTGGTAAAAAAATAAATAAATAAAGGGGGGGGTAAGGCATTTATCCTGATTTTCCTTTTAGAAACTGTACTTAAGGAAAATCAAACAGTTGACGAAGGGAAGGCAAACAGATCAGATGCCAGGGAGCTGGAGGTGCAAGGAGGATGTGACTGCAACAGGACAGCACAAGCAAGTTCTTTGGAGTAAAGAAAATGTTCTGTACTCTTACTGCAGTGGTGGTTATATGAATCCATACACATGTCCAAGTTTCATGAAACTGTGCACACAAAAATCAATTTCACTGTAATGTTCATTTCAAAAAAAATTTTTTTAATTTTTTAAAGTTACTTCTCTTTATAGAAGTATGCCAGCTAATAATGAAGGAATGAGAGAATTAGAATGTTACCATCTGTAACCCCAAATGAAATTATAAATATAGACACTGATTACTATGAGTTCCTAACATGAAAAAAAGAAAGGCCTTGAGGGAAGCACACACCACTCCTACAAAGTAGTCTTTCAAAAAAAACCCCTGGATCTCATCAAGTCTCTAGAACTAGTCCTAACTACCAATTTATTAGACACACAGAGAATAGAGAAACATGTTAAGTGATACCATGAGGACAGAGTCAGCAAAATTCTGACTATGGAAAAACTGGTCAGTGGTTTGCCAAGTCAGTGGGGACAGAAGGGAATTTGGGGGGAGCGACGGAACTGCTCTCCGTCATGACTGTGATGGTGATTACGCAACGGCATGCAAACTGTCAAAATTCACAGACCTGTACACTAAAATAGGTAAATTTTATCGTACTTAAATTATACTTCAACTTTTTAGAAAATTAAAAATTCAGATTGCGGGAAATTCTTCACAATGAACAAGCTTTCTTCCACAAATAAAGAGAATGAGGAAAAAGAGACAGATGGGAAAACTATAGATTTAAAAAAATTTAAGATCTAATCAACAAATTGCAAGTTATGAACCTTCTCTGGATACCAGTTTGAACAAACAGATTTTTAAAACAATGATTAGCCAACTGTGGAAATCTGAACACTGACGAGATATTTGATGATATTAAGGGCACCCTGTTAATTTTTAAGTTATTGTTAATTGTATTGTGGTTATGTGTTTTAAAAGAGTCCTTATCTTTCAACATTACACACTGAAATATTTACAGATGAATAACGCATGGAACACACTTCAAGCGGAGCAGGGGGAAGCTGGGTGATAAACAACTCAGGTTCACTGCAGTATTCTAAGCGTGTCTGTATTTGAAATTTTCCATATTAAAAACCTACATACATACATACATACAAAGCAGAAGCGGCGCTTGAGAAGCTAGTCTGCTCACCCTTCTTCTGGCTACTCCTGGCATCCCGCCCTCGAGGGAACCCTTCAATTAGTCCCAAGAAATCTCTGGGCTCTTTTTGAACACCCTTGAAAGTCACTGCTTGAGCTAGTTTACGTTTTATTCTCAAATAAAATATGACCATGAACCTGCTGAATCCTTTGACCACGGGATCTGGGCCCCTGCAGAACACTTTTACGCAGAATGAAATTTTGGCCTCACGCCCTAGGTTTTCGCTGACACGTTCCGTAAGAAACAGCTTTACGAAAACCACTGCATTTCTGTAGGGATGTTGCTGAGGCAAAGAAACTATTACAAAAAAACTCTGTAAGCAGAGGATATTTCTCTGTTTCAATATAGACTGGAAAACATTCCCCTAGTTTTCCACATAACTACCTCCAGAATTTCAGTTTCTCACCAAGAAGTGCAGAGTTCCGTCTCCTAGAGATCAACACCACTTGTTTGATGATGACCTACAGAAGGACTGCAATGGACAGACTACACTGCAAAGAAAGAGAGAACATTCAGAGACAGAAAGTGGTCTGGTTTACTTCCACACCATGTTATTGGAACATTCTATGTCCTTCACATTTCACTCAACACGGTCCCTCTAGGTTATTTCATTCATTTTCGTGACTTGGATCACTAAGTGTTTGCTGATGAATTCTAAATCTGTATCTCAAGCCCTAACCTCTCTTCTCAGCTCCAGACCCATGTTTTCACCTGCCTAGTTAGAGACAGCACATTGAAGCACCTTACACTCCACATAGCCAACATAAACTCATAATCTTACCCTTCCAAACCTGCTCCCATATCTGCTGTCTCAATTAAAAGCCTTCCCACTCAACCTATTATTCAAGCTAAAAGCTCCTCAAGATACTGTGAAGAAAAGGAAAACGCAAGCACAGACTGGGAGAAAACAGCTGCAAACGTACACCTGATAAAGAATTTGTTTCCAGAACACATAAAGAACTGTTATAACTATATAAGAAGTCAAACAATGGACTAAAAAATGGGCAAAAAACTTGAACAGGAAACTCAGAAAAGAAGTTATATGAATGGCAAATAAATACATAAAAAGATACTCAACATCATTAGTCACTAGGGAAAGGTAAATTTAAAACATAATGATGTATATCACTTTAACCCCTAGAACAGCAAACAATGGTGACAGTTTCAAGAGTCTACATATGTTTCGAAACTTATTAAATGGTACACTTTAAATATGTGCAGCCTACTGTATGCCAGTTATACACCTCAATAAAGCCGTTTAAAAGAAAAAGAACAATAATACCAAGTACTGGCAAGGATATGGAGCAAATGGAATTCCATACATTGCTGGTGGAAATGCAAAATGGTACAGGCACTTTGGAAAACAGTTTGGCAATTTCGTAAAAGGCTAAAAGTACACTTACCATAAGACCCAGCAAGTCCGCTTCTAGGCATTTTACTCAAGAGAAATGCAAACATATGTCTTCACAAAGACAACTCAAATGTTCACAGCAGTTGTGTTCATATTAACTAAAAACTAGAAACAAGCCAATGTCCACCAACTTGGGAATGGATAAACAAATTGTAGTAAAATTATATAATGAAATGTTCCTCAGCAATAAAAACAGATTAACTAAGTTATGAACAATAACAAGGATGAATCTCAAAAGCATCATGCCAAGTAGGAGAAGCTTGATACAAAAGACTACATACTGAATAATTCACTTATATGAAATTCTAGAAAAGACAAAACAATAGTGATAGGAAAAAAGATCAATGGTTGCCAAAACCACGACTACAAGGGAACACAAGCAAATGGTGGGGGGGATGAGCAGCAACGGCAGTGTCCTATATCATAACTGCAGCGGGCAGTTACACAACTGTGTACACTTGTCAAAACTCATCAGGGCCTGACCCCGTGGCCGAGTGCTTAAGTTCGTGGGCTCCACTTCGGCAGCCCGGGGTTTCACTGTTACAGATCCCGGGCGCGGACATGGCACCGCTCATCGGACCATGCTGAGGTGGCGTCCCACATAGCACAACCAGAGGCACTCAAAACTAGTCCGGGCCAGCCCCGTGGCCGAGTGGTTAAGTTCGTGCACTCCGCTGCGGTGGCCCAGGGTTTTGCGAGTTCAGATCCCAGGTGCTGACACGGCACCACTCGTCAGACCACGTTGAGGCGGCATCCCACATGCCACAACTAGAAGGACCCACAACTGAAATACACAACTATGTACTGAGGGGATTTGGGGGGAAAAAGCGGGAAAAAAAAAAAGATTGGCAATAGTTGTTAGCTCAGGTGCCAATCTTAAAAAAAAAATACAACTATAATATACAACTACGTAGTGGGAGGCTTTGGGGAGAAGAAAAAAAAACTCATCAAATTGTATACTTATAATTGGTGAATTCTATTATATGTAAATAGTACCTCAATAAAACTTATTTTTAAAAAGACTGGAAGGAAAGGCAAAATAAAAATACTTAAACTAATGATAGTGCTATCATTTATTGAGTCTTTAATGTATGTAATGTAAGTATCGTATCATGTCCTTCACATTCATTCTTTCACTGACTCCTCTCAATCAGCCATTTATTGAATGCTCCAACAAAGTCACTGAGCACCTACGACCTGTGATGCACTGCTCTAGGTCATGGGAACAGAATAGTACAGAAAACAGACAAAAGTCTCTGCACTCGCACAGTTTATATACCATGAGAGGAGAGTAATAATCCTACAAGGTAGGTACTTTCATTACCTGCATTTTGCAAAAGAGCAAACAGGTTCAGAGGTTGAATACTTTGCCCCAGAGCCCAACACTAGTATTTGGAAGAGCTGGGATTCAAACAAGTCCAGGACTTCTCAACCTCAGCACCAATGACAATTTGAGCTGGATAATTCTTAGAGGTGGGAGGCTATCCTGTATTTTGTAGGTGTTCAGCATCATTCCTGGACTCTACCCAGGTAGTTGTAACAACTAAAAATGTCTCCAGACATTGCCAAATGCCCCCTGGGAGGCAAAATCACTGCTAGTTAAGAACTACTGCTTAATCTCTAAAAACTGACATCACAGCCCAAGCTTCTAAAAACACCCGACACTGCCCTGGCTCAGGTTCTGAATTCAGCTCACCTAAGACCTCATGATTAGTTAGTCTACATCCAGCCTCTACCCTGTCATTTCAACAGACACACTACCACTAAAATGAGCCTTCTAAACCGTCAGAGCCTAGATGAAATGTCTGTGGAAACTGCCCTCACTACCAGCATGGAGAATGACTATAACCCATTTGTATGTATACAAAGTCATTACACTGTCTCATTTTTTATGTCTATCTTCCTCACTAACATCTAAACTTTTCCCCAGCAGGGGCCATATCTCACTCATGTCTATATCCCTAACACCCAGAACTAGAAAGCATTTAAATGTTTTTTTAATTCAAATACAATTCTAACAAGTTACATATACCATCAAAACGCTGGATCCCTTTGCTTTAAATACATCACACACACAGAAAGCCCCCAAATCATACAATAAGGCTTTAATCAACATAAATCCTATCCAAACAAATGGGTCTTATTCCTAATTGGATCTGAAAAATTCTCTAAATCATAACCCAAACTTTATTAACAGACATATTGAAGTCTTCAGAATTTTCTGAAACCACAGAGATCAAGTTTCCTAACCTTAAAATTCCTTTCAGTCTAGTACAGTTTATCAGGGGCATTAAATAACATCACATTATTTTGGACCACCAAAGCCCCATCCCATGCTAACTCCCTCTGGCCACCAACTCATTTATTAGTTCACTATAGTTTTATTGAGCACCCCCTCAATACTAGAGGTGCTAAGATGAACTAAGATAAGGAAATAAAAGTTTTAGAGGGGGAAAAAAGAACAAAGGCACAACAGTAGGCTACGAGGTGCTTGCTCATCCCAAATTATCTTAGTTTTTCTTCAACGGTATGATAGCTTGGTCTGCACTAAGAATGTTCTCAAAAGATAACTCAGCAGGTAACTAATGTCTACTAAAAAGAATGACTTAACAACAACTATCCTAAAATAAAAACCATACTTTTGGCAATTGTTTTCCAAAATGTCTAAGAGGATATAATATAATAGTCAACAACTCTACACAGTAGGTCAACTCAAAAGGATCCTTAAGGCTACATTCAGCAACTAATTAATCGTGAAGTGTTCACCAGGAAGTTACATCATTTGATATTGAGAATTTTTATGGCCACAGGATGCAACTGATAATAACTGGTATAAAAAATTTCTAGCTAGAACCATTACATCCATTCTCTATAATCCCATCCGTAGGGCCTTAACTGGCCATTTTGTTTTCTATTTTAGAGCAATCCCGGAATGGTTTTTCTAAGGAAAATCTTGGTCTTGCCCACAGGACCTCTTTAGAGATGTATACTGGCTGTCCATTTTTCAGATCTAAATCCTGCCTTGATCAGGATCTGACCTTAATCAGACATGCAGAATATGTGCCCACATGACTCATGGCTGAGAATATAAGCTTAAACTCATTGCTGCCTGATGCTTACCAAAACCTGGTTACAAGAAATAATATTCACGGAGAATTATTTAAGGACTCATTCATTCAATAATCCAATCAACTGGTTTCTAAGTGCCAGGGATAAGCAGAGTCCCTGCAGCTTATTCGTCTCTTCACCCTGCGCCAAGCCAACCCATCAGTGAGCTGGACACCTAAACCACATCGCTCTGGCTCTTTGAAGAATGGTCACTGGCATTACCTGAACCCAGATTGAGAAGTATTACAAGAATCTTAAAATACTCACTACTATATTTATCATTGGGATTTTCCCCCCATGAAACCACACTGTCCCCTCTATGAAGACCAGTGAGAGAAATTTTTCTCAGATCTAACAGACAAAAAAAGTTGTGCTTCTCTTGAACAACACGTGTTTGACTTTATAAACACCATAAATCTGGAAGTTGAGAGTTTCTTTGCTCTAGGAAACTGAGAGCCAAATATGGAACCACCTTTAGTGACTGTGCAGTACTTTCCCGTCCACGTACTAACTTTGCTACTGGTTTAATTTTATTCTTCTTCCCTCACTTCTTTTTTGCCTTAATATCTTTATTTTTAATACTTTAGATTGCATCTATTCTGAAAAGAGGTGGGAAATAAAAAGTGTTTGATGGATGCATTTTTTGTACTTTCTGTGTGCCACCCACCGTCCTGAGCACTTTACAACCCTAGAAGGGTTTACCTATTATTATTTCCATCATACAGAAGAGGAAACTGAGGCTCAGAGAGGTTTATTAACACGCATATGCTCTCACAACTTGTATATGGCAGGGCTAGAATTCAAATTCAGCCCAAACGATTACACCTAGGAGTATGTACAGCCTATCCTGGGAGCAAACAAGGTCAAGTAGAGGAAGGTGAAGGAGAGGGTGGGGAAAGTCCCACAGACGATGTGACATTTGAGCCAACTCTTAAAGGAGGGAGCTAGTCAAGGAGAAAGTATTCCAGAGAGAAAGAGAAATCATGTGCAAAACCCCAAAGCAAAGAGAAAACATGAGTTCTGGGAATGGCAAGCAGAACATGCAGTTACATTCAGCCATTAATTCACCATGAAGGGTTCACCAGAAAGTTAAATCATTTAATACTAGACATTTAATAGGTCCATTATTGAGAATTTCTATGGCCACAGTACTAAATTGTGGCTAGAAAGATAAGCAGAAGTGAAATAAAGGCAGTCTCTTATTATGATTAGGCTAAAAAGTTTGAATTGTGTTCAGTAAGTAATGGGACCATCGAAGGATCTTAAGGACAAGAATTATAAGATCAATTTACAAAGCATGATGAATGAATTACAGACTCAAGGTAGGGAATCCTACCAGTCAGGAAGCTACTGCAAGAATCTGGCAGTGGGGTAACAAGAATTAAACAAGAACTGTTGAAAAGAAATATAATGCAAGCCATATATGTAATTTTTAATTTTCTAGTAGCTATGTTAGAAAAAGAAAGAAGTGAAAACAATTTTAGTAATACTTTTATTTAATCCAATATATCTAAAATATTATTTTATCATGTAATCAACATAAAAATTAGTAATGAGAAATTTTACATTCATTTTTTGTACTAACCTGAAATCTACTGTCTATTTTATACTTAGGGTACACTTCATCTTGGACATTAAATTTTCACTGGAAGTATGTGATCTGTATTTAGATTTTATAAAATTTACAGAAGAAAAAGTAGATTCACATACCCAAGTTGTTCTAAATATATTTACACATTTTCCAATATGTGAGTCAAGTATCAGTTTTTAAATTTAAATTAATTACAATTAAGAATATTAAAAATTCAGTTCCTCAATCAAGCTAGCCACATTTCAAGTGCTCAATAGCCACATATGGCTACCATATTGGACCATACAGGCCTAAGGAGTGACAAAGGAACTTTGGCTATTAGCACTTCCACCATCAGCATTTCATATCTACCTACTGTTGAGGTTTTCTGCATACTAACATCAATAACTTACCAAGTATTAACTACAACAGCAATCCTACTAGTCAAATCCTCAAAACTAGGTTACTTTCTCTAGGCCAGTGCCTACATCTGTGAAAAAAGGAATCCTCTAATGACTACACAGAATTGCTATGTAGTACCTGACACATGGAATGCACTCAAAAATGTCTGTGGAATGGATATATGTTCTTCATACTCAAGGAATAATTCATTTGTTTGCAGACTACGTAAGCCCTTCGTTTCTATTTTCCTGTGGTTCAACTGTTTGTAGCCTCTGTGTACAATGAAAAAAAAAAGCAATAAGAAAACCTATTTTCAATTGCATATTTATTAGAGACGTCATGGTATAATGGTTAAGAGCTTAAGCTCTGGAGTCAGACTGCCTGGATTCAAACCCTGGTCCTATCACTTATTAGATGTATGATCTTGGGTAAATATGTGGCCTCTCTGTGCCTCAGTTCCCCCCAGCTGCAAAACAGTGATAATGGTGCATACTTCCTTGGGGTACTCAGAGGATTACAGAAGATAATACATATAAAGCACCTACATATAGTACCTGCCACATAGTAGATGTTCAATAAAAATTAGCTGTTTTTAGTTGGTGGAAAAGAAGCTGAAATTATGGCTCAAGTGAAAAACAGGATTTCTCAATTATCCATGTTTCTGTCCCATATAATCTTATACACCACACACAAAAAAAAGTGTACAAGTAGTACTTTGAAGTCCCCAAAAGAAAGATCTTGCAGACAGTTATATTCATGAAGAAAGGAGCGAAATAAAAAACTTCACCTACTCACTGTGTCTAATTAGGCAGTATGGCAGAGGTGTAGCCAAGCAAATGGAAAAACACGAAGCAAAAAAGGCAGGCCTTTTGCCTTACCTGCTTTTCCGTTTTCGAGGTGGTTTCTCCACTGTGCCAGTCAGTCTACAGACCAAACAGATAAGATAGTAACTAAAAGTAACATCCAAGAACACATCTCCGGGCCCTCCTGTGCCAGTCAAAACCTCAGTGTCCCACCCTCTTAACTACAGGCTGGCTAAGTCTATACCTGACCTTACCACCGCCTTATGCTCTGTCTCCCCGATTTGCCAAGACCAAGCAATCCTGGGACTCGCTGTTCCCCTAATGTCTGCTTAGCCCAAACCCTGCTCTGCCTCCTGGTCCCTCACTCCATCCTCAGCTCCGATTCGTCACAGCCCAGCTCCCCAAAACCACCCCCCACCACCTACTCATTGTCTGCCTCGTCACCCCCGCAAGCCCCTCCGGCCTCCCCTTTCCTGTGCCCACCCCCTCCGAGCCCCGCCCCTCCAGGCCCCGCGCCCCCCGCATTCCACGGCCCCTCCCGGCCCAGAGCCCCCAGCCTCACCCCTCGGGGCCCCTCCCTCACACGCCCCTCTCACCCCGCCTCGAGGATGCTACGCCGGCCAGCCCGCTCCCCCGCCCCTGGGCGCCCCCCAGGCCCCCAGACTGAACCCCCCGCCCCTCCAGTCTCGGCGCCCCGAATGCTTCACGGCCCCAAGCCGCTGCCCCTGGGCCCGCTCCGGCGCCCCCGCCCCATCGCGAACCCCGACCCCCGCTCAGCCCCCGCCCCACCTGGGGGCCAGGCGACTCCGCGGCTGCTGGGGCTGCCGGGCTCCTCTGACCATCCGGCTCCTGCTCCGCCGCGGGAGCTGCTCCGGCGGCCGCAGGGCTCGCTCGGGAAGCTGAGGCGGCGGAGGCTGGAGTAGGCGGAGAGGCGGGAGGAGGGCCTCGCGCCTCTGCACGGCTTGCCGCGGGGCCCGCCTCCCCCGCGCCTCTCCTCGGCTCCCATTGGCTAGAGCCTTAGTGTGGCCGAAAGCCTGGAGGTCGATTGGACGCTCGGGCCGTCACATCCCGCCACCTAGAGTTTGGTTGAGACTGCAGGTGGCAGCGGAGGTGCCTTAGAGACTGCTAGCACGGCCGGGGAGACCTAAGCGCCACCGTGCGCCTGAAAGTAGGAACTGCATCTCCGGCGCCAGACACCTGCCGGCAGGTTCTGCTCGCTCTGCGTCCTGCATCCCACACACCTGCTGGCACCCCCAACGCTGCATCACGCCAGGACCAAACGCCAAGCACTGCAATTTCCCAAACTCCTCTGGCAGGTGCGACAGTGAGGCAACTCTCCAAAACGAGCTTCATTCTGAACCACCTCGTATGCAGTCCCTGTCTCTACATCAAGCTGAAATGGTCTCACAGATACGCTTCTTAGAGGATCCAGCCAGAAAACTGTAAGAATCTACCAAAATAAAGCGTGGTTTAGATGCTCAGTCCTCTGCAGAAAAGATGACAAGCTTGAGTGCAGGCTTCTAAAAAAGCAAGAGATTTTTTAAATTACCAGGAAAGAAAAATCAACACCGCAAATTGATGCTTTAACTAAACGCAATGTGTTCTATTTTGAAAGGCCTGAAAAGAATTGATCCCTGTGTGCTAACCGTTCTATGATACTGCAGATGATTCTAAGTTCTACACCAGTTAATCAAATTTCACTGCATTTTTATTGTTGTTGACAGACCTAAGAATGCAAGACTACCAGCACACAGTATGTTACCCTTCCTCTTCTACTTTAATAAGGATATCCTTGAAAATAAGACATGGCTTATTAACATATTATAAAATTCTTCCTTTAATGTGATAATCCTCTTCAGCCTCTCTAGATTTCTTGGGTACAGTTTTTGTTTAATAGATCATTGGCATCTTTTCTTGGAGCTGGGAGGAGGCATATAACTTTGTCTTAACCTACTTCCATTTTATTAGAACACATTTTTATGCATCAATAATGTGACAGCCTAGAGTAATACACACCAACAGGTTGGGGACAAATCTCTCACCAATCTTCACAAATGGCAAAAATGAAGATACTACAGTTTTTCACAAAATCAAATTTATTTGGTGTAAAGGGCTGTCCTTTGAGATGGCTCTTTTTACATCTTTGATGTCAAAAAAATGATCTTCCTTCTATGTAATAATTGATAGTAAATTGTAGTGGGATTGTTTTAAATGGCTTTGACAAGGAAAAGAATATTGTCAAACATCTGTTGGTTTCCCAAATTAATATATTATGTAATCCCAAAATCACAGAACCACAAAGCGCTTCAATCCCAATCAATAGTGTCTACCTTTATTATCACCAAGCCAGAAAAAAATTCAAAATAATGCCAGACAAGACTGGGGGAGTTGAGGTAGGAGTCCTGGTGGGGAGGATAAACTCACTAGGAAAGTAATCTCGAAATACTATATTTCTTAAAATATGGACTGAAATCCTCTGCCTGGTTTTCAAGGCTATCATAACTGGCCAACACGTGATACATGGTAGATACTGTCAACAGAGCTGCAGGTATTAATTTCTTATGCCTTCCCAAGAAGAACCCTCAAGTTGTATGTTTGAGTCATGTCCAAGTTCTAGTATTCTGGGCTTTTACTATCTTAAGAAATACACATCCCATCATTCCAGACCACGTTTAATTCACACTTCCTCTTTTAAGCCTTCCCCAATGACTCCATCCTACATCAAACGTTTCCTTCTCCATATTTGTTGTACGTACTTAGATAAGCTACACTATGTCAGCAATTATATATTGCCTTGGATTATTCTTACTTCCCAGCTACACCGAATTTGGGCAAATGGTATATGCAAGTGAGCACTCAATAAATGGCAGCTTTGGGCCAGGGACTCGGCACTTTACGTGTGCCATTTTTGACCCTGATATCAACCCTGTATGGTATTCTCTTATTTTAAACACAGAATTTTAAGACTCAGAGAACCCATCTTGCTCAGGGTCACACAGCTTCAGTAACACATATGGCTTAAGACGTACTCTGGCATGTCCTACAGGGATTCAAGTTCCAGCTCTCCTGTGCAACCTTGGGCAAGTTACCTATCCTCTCTAAGCCTGTTTCCTCATCTGAAGGGGGGGGAGAGGTAATATAGTCAGAGAGTCATAGTAAGGGGTAGCACAAAACAGGGCATGTACGGCATTTAGCTGGGTGTGTTCAATACAGGTTAGCTGCTATTACTGCCTGGTAGAGCTGGGGTTTTTTACCCAAATGCTTTGATCCCAAAGCCTATATTCTTTCCACTATTCCATAATGCCTCGATAGAATCTTTTATATCCCATTACCATTTATACACAAAAGCAGAGTGGTGAGAAAAACAGTGGGGCCCGGGGACTGAGTGGAATATACTAATGTAATAAGTAATTTTCTTGACACACAAAAACATCCTCATAAATTTCATGCATTTTTGAATTAAGGAAATATCTGACTGACCTAAGCCAGCATAAGCTTACTCTCATGTGGGTAAGAAAGGCATATATTCACCAACTGACTGACAAGGAAATAGAAAACTAGTAAGAGGAGAATAAGGAACCAACCTTCCCCCAAGCATCTACTGTGTTGGCATCATACTAGGGGACTTTCCAAATGCTTCTTTTTGGTTTTCTATGACCGTATATTTTGTCAGCATGACTGCACACTGTAAATACACAATTGAAAGAGCTGTGAGAGTTTCATGAAGCATGGTTCTGGGCACTGGATCCAGGACGTTAACAAAGAATATTGCCCTCAAGAACTGGAACACTCAGCTCAGAGTCAAATGCAGAAAAAAGAAAAGGTTTCACTTATGTTTACTAGGAAAGCAACCAAGTGAAGGAATAAGTGTTTTTTAATTTAACTCATGTTATATAAAGTGCTAAATTCTTGTCAGGACATACTACAGACTATGCACTAGATAAAATTTTTTGACAAACTTCCTATAATCGTTTTATTAATTTACACTGAGAGAATACAGCACCTTTCATCCAAAGAAGTGAAGGTGCTTTACAAACATTAGCATTTAAAAAACAATTACATTTAAAAATCTGGATTCTTGCTGTTAATCTCTTCCACTCCAGATACACAGTTTTCTGGAGGCTGGTGGAAAGCAATTCTATTTCTGACAACGAAAGAGGCTCAGAAAGAGTTCAGATTTGCTTTCACAATACAGGCATTTTCCAAAACCTGGTGCTGGGCTTACAAAGCAAAATACACAAATCTTAATGCAATGAACAATATTCCAAACCTTATTTCAAAAGCAAAACGCAGGGTTTAAGACGTCAAAATCTTCCAACAGTTCTAGACATCAGACAGAGTAGGAGCTGATGCAGGTTGCATATTAGATGTGCTCTTGATCCAGGCTTTTTAGGATCACACTCGAATGAACACATTTAAAGTGGTGAGATTTTTCAGGAAAAAGCATTAACCTATAAAAAGCTAGCCAAGAGCATATCAGGCAAATGAGGAAAGGGAGTGACTGGCAATTAAAAGTAGACAGTTCTCACTACAGCCTAGGATACTTTATTAGAAACCAAGTATATCATAGGCAAATAAAAATAGTTATTACCCCCGTTAGTACAACATAAGGGATTTTACATTCAGCCTAGATACAGGGAGTAACATATCCTCCTGCCTACAAATCTATGACTTGCAGTATCTTTCACCACATGATTACTCTATATAGTACATAGCCCTTATTTATTAGAGGGATCCAAATATTCCTTTTAGGCTTACAAAGTCTAATACATTCGCTTTCTCTTCTCTTTACATGTCTAATAGTAAAAACTATTTTTTTCATGCAAAAAGCCATTATTCAGTTGAAGAGAAAAAATCAAGCAAAACAGAGATGGCAGTTAAGGAATGGACAGAATATTATTGGCACATGCCCAACTAGTGACAAACAAATGCAGTACACCATGACTTAACAACAAAAGTCACATTACAGGGATAACTAAAACAACTACATCAATCTAAGCTATGGAGTGTCAAATGGGAAGGGAGGGCTGAGGGTTACCGGTTTTATTGGTACAACTTAAAAGCAGTGGAGAGCAAGCACTTAAATACAATTTATGGTAACAGAAAAAAATACTGCAGAGCGCTGCTCAATGACCACACCAAGCTGTCTGCATCATTAATTTCCAGTGTTTCACAATCAGTAAAATACATAGCTACATATCCCTGTAAGATAAAAATACCTTTCCCCCTGAATTACGCTGGGGTCAGGGCAGTAACACAAAGCTACTGACCCAACAGTTCAAGTGTGTGCAGCAAATGTCTGAGCCACTTCTTTCACATAGCTGTACAATTAAAAACTATACAAGGAGCTGGGTGGTTGAGGGAAAAAAAAACATCACAACAGTATTGTGCTCATTTAATAAAAGAAAACCCTGATGAAAAATTATGTGCCAAGAAGCTTAGACTATAAAGATTTTTATTGCATTTTTAGGTAACCTGGAAGTTCTTATCCTGAAGGGGAAAAGTTGGTTTTCAAAACTACCTGAACAGATGCTAAAGTGCTTTATTAATTGGCTGGCTTCACAAAGAGTTCCTGGAATGACAAAAATTAATTATAGTAGTAAAGGGATACCAACTATTTCACAAAATGGTAAATTCCAACATCATTTATGACCACAGTCATAAGAGACACTGGAACATTTGTCCTTATCAAGTGGACAGTTGCATATCAAGAACTGATCATCACAACCCTTTGGATATTCAAATTACTTACACAAAGCCAAAACATGGTATCACAGACCTTTACAAAAAAGGACAATTTGTTTCTTTCTAAACTTTTTAAAATCTGCTTCGGATTACAGTTCACAAATACAAGAGTCCTGACTTTTCAACCTTTCCAGTTGCAGTTAAAAAATGAACACTTTCTAAAAGTTAAGGTCAAGTGTTACAGCAAGAGAAGAATGATTCCTATTAAAAAGTACATAGATTTTACTTAATGATACTCATGATACATTGTAAACTGGATTGATTGATCACATTCTACTCAACTGGTATCAAATGAATATATCAGCGTTACAAGTATTAAATGTTTTTCTATTACTATAGAGGATATAAACCAAAACATTAATATGGCAGTTATGTTCTTTAGGCACAGTTTAGTGATTTTTTTTCTAAATAAATAGTATTGAATTTAAGTTGAAGTTTTAAACTCAATAACCAAAGGGTCAAGAATTCTGACTAGGAAAAAAGAAAAGAAGAATAACTTTAAGCTAACAATGTAAGTTGTTTAAAATTTCTAACACTTTAACCTATCTGGGTTTTATTTAAGATTACTTTATTAAAAAATACAAGGAATCTGAAAAAAGATCAATACAATTATCAATGTACAAAGTCATAAGCTGTAGCAGTTTTTAACTAAAATTTAAAAACACAACAAGGAGGGCAGCCCTTTAGACCAATTTATTTTATATCCATTTAAAATATCCAACAAAGGACAATGAAGTTTACAGCTGGGACAGGTATACATAACTCGAGGCATTTTCAGTCCATCGTGCCCAATGAATAACAACTTTGCTGCTGAAATTTCTTAAAACTTACCAAACTAAAAACAAAAGGCTGAGTGATACAAAAGGAGAAGTATTTCAGTGTAGTCTGTTCTGTCAATTGGCTTTTTTTTAAAAAAGGAAACACATCCTGTTTCCCCCAGACCAGTAAATAAGCAAGAGCCACATGCAGCAGTGTGAGTATGAAGACATTTCTCAAGTCTTCTCAAATGAGTCCAAGGTGGGGATGAGATGGGGGAGAAAATTGATAGAAAAACATTGCTATAGACACCATAACAAACAATAAATTTAGATAAGTTAAAATTAAAAAAAAGGCAAGAGGCAGCATTTCAGCAGCAAAGTGCTCAATAAAAAGTATATTGTAGAGGGTAACACACAAAAGTTGGGGTAAGAAGAGGGCAGAAAAATGGGTCAGCAGGATGGGCGAAGGCCTCAAAGGAAATACGGCGTCGTTGTTCTGGGAGGAATAACACGTTCTGAATCTGGAACTGCCCGGAATAACTTTGGTTCTCTTGTATTTACATCTTTGAAGACCATGATTGAAGCAATATTTCCACAACGATAGCAGTAATTAGGAGCAGACCATACTGTTACCAGCTTCTCATCAAACATAAATTTATAGCCTTCATGCACTAGTTGGTGTGCTCTGCAGATGAGTTTTAAGTTGTTGATATGAACAAACTGCAATTTAGAAAGGTTTTGTTAAGTATCCAGCACATTTTTTAAAATCAACCTACATACATAAGAAAATAAAGTATATATATATATATATATATATATATATAATTTTTTTTTGAGGAAGATAAGCCTTGAGCTAACATCTGCTGCCAATCCTCCTCTTTTTGCTGAGGAAGACTGGCCCTGAGCTAACATCCATGCCCATCTTCCTCTACTTCATATGTGGGACGCCTACCACAGTGTGGCTTGCCAAGCGGTGCCATGTCCACACCCGGGATCCAAACCGGCGAACCCCGGGCCACCGAAACAGAACGTGCGAACTTAACCGCTGTGCCACCAGGCCAGCCCCAGAAAATAAAGTATAAATCCTGTTACTACTAAAGTTCTCACAATTATAGAACCAATTCTACAGTTATCCCCAGTACTTTCAATAAGTTATAGGGCAATAGAGCCACTTTGGTCTGAGTCTATTAGAGAGTCAGAGAAAACATTTAGTCATATAATCAGAAGTTTCTGAAGAAAAGCATCTTATAAGTACTATCAGATATGAAATAAAGTTTTTATGGTTTAATAAATATATTGTTATCAATATCTATCATTTACTGAGGGTTTATATAGTTCCTGCAAAAATTCTGCAATGATTTGTTATCCTTCTTTTGCAACTTAAGGAAACAAGAGGTGCATTCAGGATAAATAACTTAGCTCAGTTATGTTGAACCTCGCACTCTGACTCCTTTATGCTAGATTACTTCCCAATATAAGCTTATCCCTACATGTGAGTGTGTGTATATGTGTGTATATGTAAGTGTGTGTATTTCTATAGAGTGAAAATAGCTGAACCTCAAAAAGTTGCCTATTCACAATATATACATATAACAAACCATCATGTTGTACAGCTAAAACTAATACAATGTTATATGTCACTTGTGTCTCAATTAAAAATGGATATATTAAAAAAAAGTTCCTTATCTTGTCCCTGCTATCTCATTGCTTAAATTGCAATATTTGAAAGAAAAGGAACATTTATTTTACACATATTACCAAATGGATGCTGAAGGAGGTGCTTTCATTATGTGATCTCATTTAACCACTAAGGAAAGACACGTATGATAAACTAGGTAAGAAATTCGATATCCATAGCCGCCAGTTTGAATAAACTAGACTAGAAGTTTGCTGTCTATAGCCACCATAGTTCTTTACATAGTCCATTAGCCACAAACAAACCACTTTCCCAAAAATGTTGGCTTTACCTCATTTGTGACCTTTGCGCCAAAAAGCCAACCTGCTCCTCGGGGACTGATCGCCCAAGTATCCACATCTTCAGGATCTGACCAAACCAGGTCACAAAATGCTCCTTTATGAGGAATTTCCTGATTCCGTTCAATGGTTCGAATTTGATCCAGTGTTTTGATATCAGGAGATAAACCACCATGAACACACAAAATCTGCTCATCTATTAACTAGCAAAAAAATAAATAAATAACAAAGAATTAAATGTATAATAATAAACTCAGCCTTAGCTAAGTGCATCAAGGAATGCTAATGATATCAATATAACTGAGACGGCAGTTAGATAAAAACATGCAAAGTGTTATTGTCAGGAAAATACTTGAGGTTTTAAAAAGATTTATGTAAACTTACAGCTGCTACTGTGAGCATGTCAAAAACTTTGGTACAGTATCTCCAGGCATTAGCATTTCCATATTTGGTTTGGCATTCATCTATGAAAGAAACAGAAGAGTTCTCATTAATGAAGTTCTGAATCTGCCAATAAAAATAAAGAATACATCCAATACTAGGACAACAGAAATGCAGTTAAAACTAGGACAGCAAGTTATGACACACATTTTGCCCTGGTAGGTCCTATCATGTACAGTCAGAGGGAAACTAGTATTTAACTAGTCTAAGAATGTGGTCCTGCTTTTCATTCCAGAAGTGGCCCTAAGAAGTAGCTGAAATTATTGGTCAAAATGCTATGATCACGAAGAATTCAATAGTAATTTCATATACCCCAAAGCAAATGCTTTTGTACACTATGTTATTAATACCAGGAAATTCTATCAAAGAGTAATTTATTTAATGTGACTACCTTATTCTAGCAGGATAATCAAACAAATTAAAGATCCTTAATTACAAGAGCACGGGTAATTCCTATCTCAACATTTCTCAGAACTAGGTTGTCTCTTCTGAGATTTTCTGGAAATTGTGCAACTAAATACTTGAGCTCCAGTAAGTACATCTGTAGTCATGACTGATGATAGACTGCCAATCAGGTTCTTACATATTCCCAGCTGAACACTCTCTCTGCTATCTACAACAGATAATAGGGCACACATTTCTTCTTTCAATTAATACCATGGAAATTCTGCTCTTTGGCTTCCTCCTTAATTTTGAAAATAACTGACATCACTATTGCCCTAAGTACAGCTGAAAATGATGAAGGATAGAAGACTATGGGGTATGGTCAATCCTCATGATTTTCTAAATTACATCTCTATGTGAAGCAGGACCCTTATTTAAACTTGCCTTGAGAGAGTTCTAACATTGAGCTCACTTTGCAGGCAGGAATCTTGTATTTTTCACCTTCACACATAGGGCAAAGCACTTGGTTCATAACAACTGCTCAGTATATGTTTATCCATGTGAACTGAAGTCCCCATATACTTAATAGCTATATATGGACACTTTCACTACTTTAAAATCAATGTTAAGTTCTATGATGACTAAAATTATCTCCCTTCTGAGCAGCTGCTGGGCTTCCTCTTATTAAACAAAACCACAGATGAGCACAGCTTTGGGAACGTGAAAATTCAATACTAGATGTTGTGCTGTTGTCATTTTCTTCAGTCAAGGCATCTTGATTAAAATGTCCTCCTTCTTCTCCCTCTTTTATCCCTTTTGCCCTACATTGATCAATGTTGGTCAAATTCTGGGGGGTAATTACATGTACAACATTAATCTTAGACAGTTGGAACCAGGTGCTTTCACCGAGCTAACACTACAATATGTATTATTCAAAATATTGAGTATTTAATAAAACAAGCAAAAACACTTATTTCAAATGGTATTTAGTATTTTTTGAATGAAAATCAGAAGTAACTTATAGAAAGGAGACAAATATTAGCCATCTAACTTTTCAATTATTAATATCAAAGTTATACAAGTAATATATTATCAAAATTTCTCAGTTTAATTGATAGTGGTTGACAAACTGAAAAGAGAGTTCAGCTTATCTTTATAATGACAGATAATAATTCAACATATAAAATCTAAAACTAAACAATTGAGATTAATACTTTCCAATCTTTCAATACCTGCATTGTGTGCCATAAAAATTCATATAAATAATCTCAACAATTCTGCTGTCTACCTCCTTCAAAGAGTTTCCAAACCCCATTTTTTTAAAACTTTCAACCACATAAAAGTTTTTTTTATAAAGATGGGCACCTGAGCTAACATCTGTTGCCAATCTTCCCTCTCTTTTTTTCCCTTCGTCTCCCCAAAGCCCCCAAGTACCTAGTTGTATACTCTAGTTGTAGGTCCTTCTGGCTCTGCTATGTGGGACGCCACCTCAGCGTGGCCTGACAAGTGGTGCCATGTCTGCGCCCAGGATCTGAACCAGCGAAACCCTGGGCTGCCAAAGCGGAGCATGCGAACTTAACCACTCGGCCACCGGGCCGGCCCCCACATAGAAGTTTTATAGAAGCAGCTATTTTGCTTTTCACAGCTGAGTTGTTTCTGACCCCTGATGTCCTAGCATTCTCTGCAGCAAGCACATAGATATACATATAACAGAAGGAATACACACACACACACATATATATATATATTTAAGAGGATATTCATATATCCTTGGGATAACATATATACTAAGCCGATATATAGATATATAAAACATTCTATGTATGCAAAAGGATATTCATTCAACTATGTGTATATAGCAACTTAAAAACAATCCGAACATCCAATGTTAAAGGGACTGGTCAAATCAATTACAGTACATCCATACAGTGTAATAAAATGCAGCTATAAAAATAACATCAATGAAGTGAAAAGGCTGGTCACAATATTAAGTGAAAAAAGCAGGTGTGATCCCATTTAGTGTGGTGTGAACGTGCACACATATGTATACACACACACACATATATAGAGAACAGGTTCTCTAACTTGAGCATGCAGAACATTCACCTTCAGCAGATTCTAAGGCCCCACCCCAAAAGGTCTGCAGTGGGCCCCAGAATCTACACTTTTAACAAGCACCTCAGGTGATTCCAATGAGGTAAACTGAGGACTACACTTTGAGGCACTGATCTAGAAAGATGTACATCAAAAAGTTGAGAACGGTTCTCTCTCCATGGTAATATTTTCAATTGACTGAGGGAAGAGGGGAATTAAAGAGTGAGAAAGTGGAAAAAGATTACCTGTATTTTCTAATTTTACTATAAAGCACATGTATGACTTGTGTGGCTTTTTTCCCAAAGTGGAAAGTAAAACATTCAGAATCAGAGAGACAGAAGATCTTACCATAAAATCCATAGACCTGTGTTATCTGTCTACTTTCATGATTTCCTCGCAAAAGTGTAATACGATCGGGCCATTTAGCCTTTAGTGCAAGAAGATAAGTGAAGGTCTCCAAACTATAGTAACCTCTGTCTACAAAATCACCCTGTAAAGCAAAAGTTTACAGTTACAAACAATACAACAACAACAATGTATTTTTAAAATTATACCAAAGTGCCACAAACTCAGAGACACAGCCCAAAACAACAAAAATGAAGAGTTACACATTGAATTATTTGGAAATTGGGTTATAAGAAAAAATCCAAATGAAAGTAAATAAGCTGTTTGTACTAAATGTTTGTGCTAGTCTTAGGATTCAGGAGGCCTACAGGAACGCAGTGCAATGCTCTGGGGGTTTTCCCTGCAAAACCACCATTTTTTTTTCAATTCTCTATTACCTATATTAACAGATGTTTCTAAAAGGTCATGTGTGAATCAAAATTTTAAAAATGAATTTCAAAAATCATTTTAACTATATCAGAAAAGCTGCCAACTTGGAGAAAATAGATTTTTGTAATAACAACATGATAATTGTAACACTGTTCTAGGTTCAGCTTTCTGTTTAACAGCTGCATATGATAATATATTATTTATACTTCCCATTAATGTTTTACTTGAGCCAGTATTAGACCAATGGGTAAATAACTAAAAGAATAGGAAAGTGACCCAGAGACTTTCAGAAGGAAGGAACATGATAGAAGGATTCAGGAAAAGTTCAACAGTAACATTACCTTACAAAAGAAAAGCAAGCAAGTATCTACCTTAATAGCAAATGCGTACATGTGTATACTCATCAATCCACAGATTAATAACAGATGAAAATGAATGCTCAAAAAGTCTGATAAAATAACAATATATTGAATATTTATGCTTTAAACCTGTGGTTCTGGGCTATTCTTCTGCCCAACCATTACTGAGAGCTACACCCCAGTCCTATGTATACAGCACTTTACTCAAGCAATTATTCTCAACTAGAGGACGCAGCAAAATGTAGAAAAGTACAGAATCACCTTTTCATAAATTAAGTGATTCTCACATGGCAATGAAATTATTATGTAATTTACATGTAATGAGTCAGATCCTTTCCATTTTAAATAAGTATTTGATATCACTGGTGTTTACATACCATAAATATGTAGTTTGTGTCAGGAACCTGACCTCCAGTTCTGAATAGCTCACAAAGGTCATAAAACTATAAAAGAAAGACAATATATGTTGATTACAATTCCTGTGGAGTAAAATAATAAAACTGAGAGCAAAATGTGTAAAGAAGCAGTTAATTAAGAGGACTTCAAATATTTATATTTACAAAAGGAAATAAAGTGTAAGCAAAACTGCCAAGCACACAGCTCCCAAGCCTAAAAAAGGGCACTAACATAAAGCTCATAATACCATTAAAGTCAGAGGTCTCCCCTGCTCACATTTCTTTCCCATGTCTCCCTATCTATCACTTGAGAATCTGAAATCATTTAACTTATCAGTTACCTAACCTGTCAATAAGCTAACCTAACCACCCCATCCCATAGTCAGCATCTATTTTAATGGATAAAAGATAAGGAAACAAGTGGATAAGAATTTCTTTCAAAGAATGAATTTACATACTTTAGAGTGTCATAAAGAGCAGATCAACCTACTTCCCATACTCTACCGTTGGGGATGTGTACCCTTAGGCTCCACAGCTGTGGAGTGTCTTCTTGATAATCAGTAAAAAAGAACTGTGTATTTCACCATATTCTAGTTGACTGAAAATTGGTAACTGATAAATTGAGCATTTGGTAACTTCAGTCAACTAGATTATCTTAATCCTAACTCCTTTTCTGAAAAGGATGAAAGGAAGTGACTGTAATACTATATAGATATTTCTTTTTTATTGTTCATCCTGTGTGTGTATATATATATAAAATATATATATAAATAAATGACATATGATATACACACATTATATATACATCTGTGGGGTAGGAAGTGAGAAGTATACTTTCAAAGGGTGGAACTCTAGTAGAAATGGACAGCAAATATTTTAAACAAATAATAGTCTACCACTGAAGTGAGACTGAACATTTGTTTCATTCATTTACTTCCTAATTTTAAGAAGATAGAAAAATTTTATTTTAAACTTTCTAGAGTTTTTTTAATCTAAGCTAGTAACAACTCTTCAGACTTATGAAACATTGTTATAAAGGGTAGTGCTTTATTTCTTTCAGTAGTTAACACCTAAATTTCAGTTTTGTTCACTGTGACAAAACAGATTCCTATACTGTTTTAACTGTTAGAAATTTAAGTAGTAATTTTATTTTCAAGTGTAAAAGATAAACGTGCAAGAAATTAATAGTTGTAATTGGCACAGTATTAAAAGAATTATCTCTAAATAATTATCTCTAAAGATTATTAAAATATTCCTTCCTTTTGTAACACATATCTGTGTGAAGCTGGATTGTCTTCATATACTTTAATTAGTATATCCTGAAAGATTGAATGCAGAGGCAAGTTATGAGAATCTAGCCATGTTCTATTTAGCCAGATGTAAAAGAAATTTGCAAAAAATATAAAACAATGCCTCTCATTTTTTTTATCATTCTTTTTTTTTTTTTTAAGATTGGCACCTGAGCTAACATCTGTCGCCAATCTTCTGGGTTTTTTTTCTTCTTCTCCCCAAAGCCTCCCAGTAAATAGTTGTATATTCTAGTCATAGGCCCTTCTAGTTGTGGCATGTGGGACGCTACCTCACCATGGCCTGATGAGTAGTGCGAGGTCTGCGCCCACAATCTGAATCGGCAAAACCCTGGCCACCGAAGCGGAGTGCGCAAACTTAACCACTCGGCCACGGGGCCAACCCCTAAAAACCATGCCACCTTCTCAGTAAATTTTTGTTTTGTTGTGGAAAACAGTTTATTTTTCACTAAAAATATATGTTACTATTTAATGAACTATTAATTTTTAAAATGAATTTAAGCCTTAAAAAAATGAACAAAAAAATTTAAAAAAGAACAGTTTTAATTCTAATGTGGTAAATACCGACTGACACAACAAAAACTTTTTGGGGACTTCCAATTTTTAAGACTATGAATGGGTCCTGAAATCAAAAAGTTTATAAACTCCTGAGCTAGCCAACTGTATCCTTGCCTCCTCTAATGATGGAATAAAATCCACTCCTCAGGACTGATTTTCTTTTAAAATGAGAACATTTACAGAGTGTCTGTGATATGAAAAACATACAATAGGTGGTACAAATTATTTGTGAAATGATGAGGTAGGCTTCCAGTAATGTAGGACACAGTTAATTTTCTGCACATGTTCTCGGTAAATGTTTATTGTATAAAGATTTTGGAAAAATATATATTGGAAAAATCTTCCAATATAGAGTAGGAACTATGGGTCCCTGAAGTAGAATATCTGATCATCTATTAAACATATATAGGCTAAATGGAAACTTACAAAGCTTTTGTTCAAGAACATATTTTTATAAACAGCGGTAGAAAAGTTTAAGGATGCTTACTCTTTCACCATACTTTTATAAAAGCAACAGTCTCATAAAACTTTTTAATGTTCCCTTCCTAACTCTGTGTGTAGACATACTCAGTTTTACATAGTAAAACTGTGTAGTTACATTATAGGTATAGTTTTGTATTCCATTCTTTTCCCTAAACATTTTTTCATTTTGCTACATAGTTTCCGTTATAATCATTATTCATGACTGCCTTGAGTTGATAGATACACTTTATTAAAATGCTAGTCATGGAAAGTTGTTTCTTTTTTCTTTTTTAAAGACTGGCACCTGAGCTAACAACTGTTGTCAATCTTTTTTTTTTTTTTTCCCTGCTTTATTCCCCCAAACCCCCTGTACATAGTTGTATATCTTAGTTGCAGGTCCTTCTAGTTGTGGGATGAGGGACACTGCATCAACGTGGCCTGACGAGTGGTGCCATGTCCGTGCCCAGGATCCGAACCCTGGGCCGCCACAGCAGAGCGTGCAAACTTAACCACTCGGGCAGAGAGCCAGCCCCTGATAATTTTTTTTTTTCCGCCTTTAAGACATAGTCAAAGAAGTGAAATTACTAGTCAGAGTAACACATATTTACATATATACGTGTGTGTTTACATAGACTGAGAGTGTGTACACATACAGATACATATGTATACATATGTGTATACATATAGATACAGTCCTGTGCTGCTTAACAACGGAATATATTCTAAGAAATGTGCCATTAGGTGATTTTGTAGTTGTGCAAGTATCATAGAGTGTACTTACACAAACCTAGATGGGATAGCCTACTACACACCTAGTCTATTTGTTACTAATCTTATGGGACCACTATCATAGATGCAGCCTGTCGTTGATCAAAACATCATTATGCGGCATATGACTGTACATCAAAATTCAAAAAGGGGTCTTATCATACTCTGTTAGATAGACTGGTCTAACATGTTGAGTGGATAACACACTGGCCATTTAGAAAGTGGAAATGACATTTCATCATACATCATCAAAAAAACTGTATTTGTTAACATCACACTCATCTCATCAGAAGAGTCTCTAAGTTGTTAGCCTCATGGTGATGGACTCAATTTTTCTAAAAGCCCAATTTTTTATTTGAAAACTCAAATTTTGCCACTGGCAACAAACATTGTCAATTGTTTTCCTTGAAGTGACTAGCTCACTTCCTTTACTTTTGCAAAAATGGTCGCCAAATACCCACAGTTTGTCACTCATTTTCTCAAGTAAAAATAGTGTTCCATAAAAAAAGAGACTACTTCAGCTAGTGATGCAAAGAACTGCACAAGCACTTCTCCTTGAGCAAACCATCTCTCTTCGGTAGGCAGCAGGTGTGCTTTATGCATACTTCCTATGTCATCACATGCATTATCCAAGAGATGTATCTACAAGAGCTGAGAGTTCCAATTAATATTACTGCTTCATCAAGGACATTCTTAAGTGATCCTGGCATTTTATTTTACTCTGCATGCCTGCTGGTAAAGAATACAATGACAACCAGCACAGTCTGGTGCCACTCCCCTGATTCGTGCTGAGGCACCAGCAAATTTATCCTAATTGATTTTGTACCCTCAAGGGTCCATAGGCCATAGTTAAAGAACTTGTGAGCTAGCTGAAGTGGCTTCTTAAACAGCTAGTATGTAGCCAAGCCAGGACTTAAGTCAAGCTCTGTCTGACACTGAAGTCTACAATCTCCTCACTAGATTACACTATTTCAATGCTTCTCAGTGCTACATGCTTGCCAACATGTTTATTTATTCTCAACCCAATCCTGCAATTCCAGAACTGGCTCAAGGGGAAGACACTGTACAAGTCCCAAAGGATACATCTCACATTTGATTTACTCAGTCAGCAGACTTCAGAAGCTCCTCAACTTCCATGCTTTTGATTAGCAATTGTTTTAAGGGTCAAGTACAAGAGAAACAATGTTCAGTTGGTGGCATTCTTAAAATAACATGGGCTACCTGGCACCTAAACGAGTGTCAAAACTGAGCTCTGTTCCTTGGCAGCTGTGCGAGTTTGGGCTAATTCTTAATCTTTCACGCTCAGTTTCCTTCTCCATAAAATGACTCTCTCATAAGACTCTTGAAAAAATCTGACATGGAGTATGTGAAAAAGCACTTCGTTAACCTCAAAACACAAGATTAATGTTAGCAAGAACTGTACATTTGACTGAAGGTATATATAATATAAATTTCCAACTTTATGATTTTAATTACTTTTATTAGTTTGAAGCCGCCTCTAACTTCCTGACCTTTGATCATGGCTGTAATTCATCTAATGAAAAGTCTCTGATAACACAGGTACCCCTCAATTTTAATATTCTAACCAGGGAAAAACAATACTTGGTTTCTAAAAGCTGGAATAAACCAAGTAGCTCCAGCTTTTAGGAGTGTGTTAAGGCACTGCATATATTAATAACCTTTAGGTTAGCAAAATACAAATGTTTATTATCCTTTTTGAAAGAAGTTATATGGAAATTTTAAGAAATCCACTCCTAAAGTCTATTCTAGAGAATTAGAATTCCAACCCATCAAAGATGATATAATAAGGCCTCTATTTAGAAGCTGATAACATGCAGATGTCAGATCTATTATAACCTCAACCATCCAGAGAACAGATGGAAAAACCAAAAAGAAAAGAGACTACTAAGTAGTCAAAATAGGAGTTTACTCACGGAGCAACCACCAATCACAACCAATTTACACATATTTCTGCTCCTTTAGGCAGTCACGTTTAAGGCAGGGAAATTTCACGGAAGACAGTAGGTCCCACTGCCATTCATAAATACTGTATTATCCACAATGTAATATACGTCTTATAGCTGCAACTCCTCTGCATGCATACAGCAGGTTGAGTGTGCTGTTCAGCGTTCATTTCCCTGTAAAAAAAACCTCTACACATACACAGAAGGTTTCCAACTAGGGTAAACACTGACAGTAAGAGTCTAATGATGAGGTGGGCCCCTCCTGTCACTACTTTGAAACTCTCAAAAACAAACAAAAACGTAGCGGATGAAAAACTGAACTAAATCTCATCTCATTACAGCAGTGACTTGCTGTGAAATCATGCACCAACAATTTTATCTTTCTGAACTTCTGCTGTTCTCATTCACACTAAGAAAATGACAAATCTTCAACAAAATATGACATGAGTGAATAGAACAAATGAAAAGGAAATGAATAGAATGAATAAAAAATTAGTGTCTAAAACCAAAGCATCTCATATTAATCATAACTATGAGCAGTCTATGTTGTGTTTTATACCTCCCCCTTTCCACAGAGCAGTAATGGTACACTCTATTCACTTTGCAAGGATAATTTCAACAAACTTCATTAATAATCTGACCACTACTTTTTTTTTTTTTTTAAAGATTTGCACCTGAGCTAACATCTGTTGCCAATCTTTTTATCTTTTTCTTACTCCCCAAAGTCCCCCAGTACATAGCTGTATATTCCAGTTGCAGGTCCTTCTGGTTGTGCTATGTGGGACACAGCCTCAGCATGGCCTGATGAGCGGTGCTAGGTCTGCGCCCAGGATCTGAACCCGTGAAACCCCAGGCTGCCGAAGAGGAGTGTGCGAACTTAACCACTCGGCCAAAGGGCCAGCCTCTAACCACTACTTTTATTCACTGTAACAGTAACCAGGAATCATTACTGTCACACAGACTGAGGCAACCTAGCCACCCATCAGCTGTGGTTTTTTGCTTTTTGGGCTTTTTTAATATTTTGCAGCACAAGAGGAAACACACATGTACCATGGACAGCAAAAAAACTAAAAGTCTGCTCAGGAAATTTTACCTGTCCGTGTATGTCTCCACACACTGTTACTGGTGTCGATACTGGCTGGACATTTGACTCTTCCAAGAGGAGGTCACAAACATAGTCACATAGCCGCTGTAAAAAGAGAAAATAAAATGCAACTTTTTACTACAATATTAAAACTAAGGATCAAAGGCAAAAAAGACAAGAACTAATACATACATCGTTTGATAAGAAAGGAAACTATCCTTTGATGATTCTGGGATTAGATTCTGCCAGCTTTCACTTTCATCTCCTAATGTCTAAGAATGATACAATGACTATTTCAAAATGCAAACTCCCTGGCTACACAAACAATAGGTTCTAATAGACAGATGGCTTTACAAAGAACTAGAAAATGATGCTTTTCACTAAAAAATGTAAGAGTAAATAATCTGAACAGGAGAAGCTTTTATTTGCTGATTTTCAAAGTAAACTGCAAACCATGCACTTACTATACGATCCAGCAATTGCACTCTTGGCAATGAAAAGTTATGTTCACATAAAAATCTGTACAGACACAACCAGAGGCACTCACAACTAGAATATACAACTGTAACTGAGGGGCTTTGGGGAGAAGAAAAAAAAAGAAGATTGGCAACAGTTGTTAGCTCAGGAGCCAATCTTTAAAAAAAAAAATCTGTACAGAAATGTCCATAGAAGCTTAATTCACGATAGCCAAAAACTGGAAATAAATCAGATGTCCTTCAATAAGTGAATAGCTAAACAAATTGTGGTACATCCACACTAGAAAATATTATTCAGCCATAAATAAAAAGAAACAAACTATTGACACACAAAAACCTGGATGAATCTTACGGGATTTACGCTGAGTGATAAAAAACCTATCCCCTACATGCTGTATGATTCCATTTATATAGCATGCCTGAAATGACAAATCTATAGACATGGAGACCAGATTAGTGGTTGCCAGGGGTCCAGGAGTTAGAGGCAGCAGGAGGGAAGTAGGTGTGGTTATGAAAGGACAACATGAGGAATCCTTGTGGTGATGGAACTGTCTGTGTCTTGAATGCGGTTTTGGATCCATGAGACTACAGGTGTAATAAAATTGCACAGAACTAAATACATACACACTCTCACACACACAAATAAGTATAAGTAAAACTGGAGAAATCTGAAAAGGTACAATCTGTGGATTGTACTGATGTCAATATTCTGTTGTGGTATTTGTAACTTAGTTCTACAATTTGTTACTAATGGGAAAAACTGGGTGAAGAGCACATGGGATTTCTCAGTATTCTTTCTTTTTTTTTTTTTTGTGAGGAAGATTGTTGCTGAGCTAACACCTGTGCCAATCTTCCTCTATTTTGCATGTGGGATGCCGCCGGAGTGAGGCTTGATGAGTGGTGTGTAGGTCCATGCCTGGGATCTGAACCCACAAATTAGGCTGCCAAAGCGGAGTGCATGAACTCAACCACTATGCCACCAGGCTGGCCCCTCTTGGTATTATTTCTTACAACTGCATATAAATCCTCAATTATCTAAAAATAAAAAGGTTAACTAAAATAAATTAATTGATTACAAAATGCAAATCTAAAATTGAGGAGTACTAAGTTTTTTTTAATGACTTTAAATGTTTGCATTTTTGAAATATTTGTCCTCTGACAGCACTCAAATCAAAAGATTTCACCGAAGGAAAATGATCCTAACAAGAGCTGTCTAGAAAAGGAAGTGTATAGTCCCACTACGTATAGAGAACTGGATGGGAACCTTCCTCCCATCTGAGACCAGCTTATACTGTAACCAGAGGCCCCACTGGATTTTAGGATAGGTCTGCCAAGAAAGGAGAAATTAAACCACACAAGCATAATGAAATGATTTTAAATATCAATTAAGGAATCTAAATGTTACAATTTACTTAAATATATGAGAGAGAGAGACTTCAACAGTTGCAGCTACAACACTTTACACAGAGGCAAGCATAGGAGAGAACTCACAGTGGGGGCGGGGGGATCACAGGAGGCAAAAAGGCCCCCAAAAGAAAACGAGGGGAAATAGGGATGTTTAGAAAATTTCTAAATAAAATAGCCTGTTCTAATTCCTCAACTAAGTTCCTGACCTTCAAACAGCATCTCAAAGACAAGATCTTCCTTTTGGCCTAGAGTCCTTCTGGCCTTCAGTCCCTGAGTAGCTAGCTCCTCCTTGTGTTGAATTTCCCCAAACCCTCAGTTGCTTCGACAAACGATCCTTAGGCTTGCCATATAATTCATCCATTATTCATAAAAGGAACAGATACAGGTGAGTGAAACAACGTTTCCGAGCTCAGAGCCTTAACTTTATAATGAAAGATGCTCTCTAAGGTTCCTTCAGATGTAAAATTCTGGTTTGCATTAAAAACCACGTACGCCAAATCTCTTGCTTGACCCGGATGATAAGACTGAGATTCACAAGCATTCAGATTACAAAACTACTTAATCTTAGGGACAGATCTGGAAGCCAGGTTTCCTACCTCTTTCCACTACACTATCTTTAATATTTAGTTGTTCAATGAAACCAGTATTTATGAGAGCCTAATATGGAAGCGGGTATCGTTCCAGACACAAAGTAAACAAACAGTAATGACCAAACAGACTAACTGCTCTGCTCTCAGGGGCTTACTCTCTAATGGGGAGAGATACAGACAATAAACAAATAAATAATAGATATATACTAATTTTTCAGATAGTGATAAGAGGTATGGAGAAAAATGAAGTGCTGGAACAGGAATAAAAAGAGTGGTAAAGTTAGGAGGTAGGCATTGATATTTCAAATAGGGTGAGCATGGAAGCCTTACTGATAGTGACTTATGAGCAAAAATCTGAAAAAGGTAAGGTTATGGGGGAACAGCATTGCAGGCAGAGAGAACAGTAAGTACAAAATGCCAAGAGGTGGAAGCATGCTGGCTGTTTGACAAACACCATCAAGGGCTGGTGTGGTTGGAGTAGACTGAATGAGGAGAAAAATAGGAGAGCACCACAGAATTGGTCCTTGGGGGTGAACGTAAAGACCTAGGTTTTTAATGGGAAGTCATTAGAGGGTCCTGAGCAGAGGAGTGATACGATCTTATGTCTCTATGTTGAAAATGGACAATGGGGAAGTTAGGGTAGAGAAGAGGCAAAGGCAGAAGTAGGGAGACCACTGACGAGGCTTCCTCAACCATCTAGGTAAAAGTTAATACTGGCTTGGACCAGAGTCATAAAAGTAGTGGTCACAAGGGAACAGATTCCAGATGTTTACTGAATGTAGCATCCATCAGATTTGGGAACAAGTGGATACAGAATATTAAAAGAAAAGAATCAAGGATGACTTAAGGTTTTTGGCTTCAGTAACTGAAGGATAGAAACAGTCATTTCTCAGATAGTTAAGACTCCAAGGAAAGATTTTCTTCTATTGTAGTTTTTTTTTTCCTTTTAAATAGACTTCATTTTTCAGAGCAGTTTTAGGTTAACAGTAAAACTGAGCACAAGGTACAAAGAGTTCACATATATCCCCTGCTCACAAACACACACAGCCTCCTGTATATCAACATCCCACATTAGAATGGTATATTTGCTACAACTGATGAACCTACACTGACACATCATTATTACCTAGAGTCCACGGTTTACGCTGGGGGTCACTCTTGGTGTACATTCTATGGGTTTTGACAAACGTATAATGACATGCATCCAGAATTGTAGTATCATACAGAATAGTTTCTCTGCCCTAAAAATACTCCATGCTACATCTATTCATCTCTCTCTCTCCCCTCAATTCCTGGAAACCAATGATCTTTTTACTGTCACCACATCTGCCTTTTCCAGAATGTCATATAGTTGGAATCATACGTACGTGGTCTTTTCAGGTTAGCTTCTTTCTCGTAGTAAACTGCATTTAAGGTTCCTTCATGTTTTTTCATGGCTTGACTATTTCTTTTCACCACTGAATAATATTCCATTGTCCCAATGTACCAGTTTATTTATCCATTTGCCTACTGAAGGACATTTTGGTTGCTTCCAAATTTGGCAATTTTGAATAACACTGCCATAAACATCTGTGTATGGGTTTTGGGTGGCCCTAAGTTTTCAATTCATTTGGGTAAATAGCAAGGAGCATGACTGCTAGATTGTACGGCACGAGTATGCTTAGTTTGGCAGGAAACTGCCTTTAGTCTGGTAAGAAATGGTCTTCCAAAGTGGCTGTGCTATTTTGCAATTCTATCAGCAATGAATCAGAGTCCCTGTTGCCCTACAACTTTGTCAACATTTGGTGTTGTCAATGTTCTGGTTTCTGGCCATTCTAATAGGCGTAAGGTGGCATTACATTGTTCTTTTAATTTGCATTTCCCTAATGACATATGATATGGAGCACCTTTTCATATGCTTGTCAACTGTATATCTTCTTTGGCAAGGTGTCTGTTCAGGTCCTTGGCCCATTTTTTAATGGGGTTGTTGTTTTCTTGTTGTTGAGTTTTAAAAGTTCTTTGTGAGCCAGCCCTGATGGCCTAAGCATGCCCTGCTTCAGTGGCCCAGGTTTGGTTCCCAGGCACGGAACCACACCACTTGCCTGTCAGTAGCCATGCTGTGGCAGCAGCTCACATAGAAGAACCAGAAGAACTTACAACTATATGCAACTACTACATACTGGGGCTTTCAGGGGGGTGGGGGTGGGGGAAGATTGGTGACAGATTTTAGCTTAGGGTGAATCTTCCCCTGCAAAAAAGGAGTTCTTTGTGTATTTTGGATAAAAGTCCTTTATCATATATATCTTTTGCAAACATTTTCTCCCAGTCTGTGGCTTGTCCCCTCATTCTCTTGACACTGTCTTTTGCAAAGCAAAAGTTTTTAATTTTAATGAAGTCCAGCTTATCAATTATTTTTTTTCATGAGATTGTTTTGTTTGGGTTTGGTTTGAGGGATGGGGAAGTAGGAATTTGATTTTTTTTTTTTAACAACTCCATTGAGTTATAATTCACATACCATAAAATTCACCCCTTTAAAGTGTAAAATTTAATGGTTTTCAGTATATTCTGTGGACAACCACCACCATAATCAATTTGAGAACATTTTCATCACCCCAAAAAGAAATTCTGTACCATTTAGCAGTCACTCTCCATTTCCCACAACCCTACCCTACGGCCTTAGGCAACCACTAATCTACTTTCTGTCTCTACAGATTTCTCCATTTTGGACATCTGATATGTGGCCTTTTGTGACTGGATTCTTTCACTTAACATAATGTTTTTAAGGTTCATCCATACTGTAACACGTGTAACTACTTTGTTCTTTTTTATAATTGAATAATATTCCATTGTATGTATTTACCGCTTTTTGTTTACCCATTCATCAGTTGCTGGAATGTAGGTTGTTTCTACAAGTTAGCTGTGAGAGTTTGATTTTGACACATTGAGTCTTAGATGCCTATCAGACTTCCAAGTGCCTAAGATGTTCTGGAAACAGTTGACCAAATGAGTCTTGAATTTCAGGAAAAGGATCCAGGCCAGAAAGAGCAATTTGGAGACTGTCAGGATATACATATTTCGAGTCATGAGACTAGAAGCGATAAGTAAAGTGGTTGCTTACAAATAGAGAAAAGGAAAAGTTCAAGAAATGAGCCTCAAAAAACTAAAACTAGAACTACCATATGATCCAGCTATCCCACTACTGGGTATCTACCCAAACAATCTGAAACCAACAATCCAAAATAGCATCTGCACCCCTATGTTCATTGCAGCACTATTCACAATAGCTAAGACATGGAAACAATCCAAGTGCCCATCGACTGATGATTGGATAAAGAAGATGTTGGGGGGGGGGTTGTATATACACACACACACATACACACGCACATACATACACAATGGAATACTGTTCAGCCATAAAAAAAGACAAATTCATCCCATTTGCAGTAACATGGAAGGACCTGGAGGGAATTATGCTAAGTGAAATAAGCCAGACTGAGAAAGACAAACACCAGATGATTTTACTAATATGTGGAACATAAACAAATACATGGACAAAGAAAACAGTTCAGTGGTTACCAAGGGAAGGGGGTTTGGGGGTGGGCAGAAGGGGGTGAAGGGGAGCACTTATGTGGTGACAGTCAAGAAATAATGTACAACTGAAATTTCACATTGACGTAAACTATTATGAACTCAATAAAAAAAAAAAAAAGAAAGAAAGAAATGAGCCTTAAGACTCCCCTTAGAAGTTAGGGGGAAAAGGAGGAAGCAGCAAGAAACTGCTTAGTGAGGAACAAAGGAAACCATGGGAGTATGGGTATTCTGGAGGTCCAGTGAAGGAAATGTTTCAAAAGGAGTGATCAACTGTGTTCAATGCTACTGGAAGGTCAAATCTTAAGAAACAGAGTAGGACTGAAAGGGAATACATACTCCTTTATTCCTAAATAAACAAGTACCAATCCCAGAATATCTTATACTCTAGAGCAGAAAAGTGGTATATCAAGGAAATCCAAGGCATAGTTCAGAGCTTCAGAGCACAGCCTTTGAAGTTAAAGAGATGAGACAGCACATATCAGCTCCACCTCTTACTACCTATTACTTAGCTTATTGTCTCTTACTTAGCTGTGCAACCCTGAGCAAGTTAGTTGATCTCTCTGGGCCTCAGTTTCCTCATGCACAAAACAGAGCTACCAGCCTGAGGATATTCTGAGGATTAAACAAGATAGCGCATGCAAAGTGCTCTGCAGAGCTTTTACACACACACACAGAGTCATACACTCAATCTACCACATACAAGTGTATGCCGAATTATAAAATACGACCTATAAGACTATACATCAAACCCATAATAGCAGTTGCTGGAGATGTCAAACAAAAGGAATTCCACTTTCATCTTTGTTTCTTTCTTTTACTTTTTAAAAAAAAGTGTAAAAAATTTTATTCTTGGTGGAAGGAAATACTGAGGTATTGGTAGAGTGTTCTTCATATTTTGCTGTTACTGCATTTCTTTTTTAAAAAAAACTTAATAAATGTCATTTTGAAACTAGAAAACAGCCTTAATTGAAAAAATGCAAGATGCAGAATAACGTATACGCTACCTCTTGTATTAAAGGAGAACATGCACACACGTACATCTACACACTTGCTTATTTCTATCTGTATAGGCCTAAACTGCTGTTTCTGGAAGCATCCATAAGAAACATAACACTGGCTACCAATATGAGGAAGAGCACTGGGTGGCTGGGGGCAGGAGTGGAAGGAAGACTTAACATTTATAGCCTTCAAACTTTTTAAGTTTGGAACCATATAACTGTATAACCTATACAAAAAAACATTAAAAATGTATTACCAGAAAAAATAGTCTTTCCAAAAGATGGTGTTGGGACAACTAGATTTCCAAATGCAAAATAATTAACTTGGACCCCTCACAGTATATACAAGAATTAAAACGATTAACGACCTAAATATAAGAGCTAAAACTACAAAACTCTTAGAGGAAAACATAGGGGTAAATCTTCCTGACCCTGGATTTGGCAGTGGAGTCTTGGATATACCAAAAGCTTGAGCAATAAAAGAAAAAATAAATAAGCTTGACTTCATCAAAATTAAAAACTTGTGTTCATCAAAGGACATTATCAAGAAAGTGAAAAGACAATCTGCAGAATGGGAGAAAATACTTCGAAATCATATATCTGATAGGGGTTTAACGTCCAGAATATATAAAGAACTACTACAACTCAACAACAAAAAGACAAACGACCCAAGTAAAAAATGGGGAAAGGACTTGAATAGACATTGTCTCCAAGAAGATATACAAATGGCTAATAAGCACATGAAAAGATGCTCAATACGATTAGTCACTAGGGAAATAAATGGAAATCAAAACCACAATGGGATACCACTTCACATATACTAGGATGGCTATAATTTTTTAAAAACAGAAAATTAGAAGTGTTCATGAGGACGTAGAGAAATTGGAACCTTCATATATTGCTGGTAGGAATATAAAATGGTGCAGCCACTGTGGAAAACAGTTTGGTAGTTCCTTAAATGCTAAACACAGAATAACCATATAACCCAGCAACTCCACTTCTGGGTATATACCCAAAAGAATCAAAAGCAGGGACTCGAACAGATACAGTGCACCAATGTTCACAGTGGCATTACAAGCCAAAAGGTGGAAACAACCCAAGTGTCCATCAACAGATGAATGAATAAACAAAAATGTGCTACATCCATATAATGGAATATTATTCAGCCACAGAAAGGAATGAAGTGCTGATATATGTTAAAATATCGATGAACCTTAAAAACATTACGCTAAGTGAAATAAGCCAGTAACAAAAGGCCACATATGATCCAATTTATATGAAATAACAAAAATGGGCAAATCCATAGAGATAGAAAGTAGATTAGTTGTGGCTTAGGGTTGGGGTTTAGGGTGGGGGGAAATGGGGAGTTACTGCTAACGGGGATAGAGTTTCTCTTTGGGGTAGTGAAAATGTTCTAACATTGATTATGGTGACGGCTGCACAATTCCATGAATATATTAAAACTCACTGAATTGTATACTTTAAAAGTGAACTTTATGATATGTGAATTTTATCACAATAAAGCTGTTATTTTTTTAAAAAATAAATAATATATATCTTATTAAAAAAATAATAATTACCACCTTTACCACAACCACCCAAATCCACTCCTATGGATAGAGACAGTTGTTCTTCCAGTCAATTTCAAAAGATCAGTGTTGTACAGCATTTATTTTTATTATAATCCATTAGATCTGTGATATATAATTTATTTTTATAGTAATTAGTTCCAAAAGTTTATAATCTACTATTTTGCATCTTTTTTTTTTTTCACCCTAACTCATTTCCATCTAGCTTAAGGGTATTCCCAAAGAACAAATATGCCATGTTTGGCCTGTAATATTTTATAGTCTTTCATTACTACCTCCCTTCTCCTCATCTTGCCAGAATAAAAAGCACTACTCTTTTTAGGTTAGCTTCATAGAGCAGGAATTAATACTTTGAAAAGTTTTTTTTTCCTGATACTATACAATTTTCAAAATAAAACAGTATAGTGATGTTTTAAGGTACTTATCTCAGGACCTTACCCAACTTTCTTAGGTATAATGCCTTGCTCAATTAATATCTGCAGTATTGGTGCAGGTATACTCACCAAATCTCCTCAAAGAGAATTCCACCAAGGTACTTGCAGAAGTGCTTTGCTGTCATTTGTACAAGAGTGGGCAGAGTTTTCTGTTTGCCGCCATGAAGCCTGCGTGTTGTCAGACACTTGTCCTGTCCACACTCCTTTCAGATTTCACATCTTTTAAGAACAGGCCTAACTTCTACCAGTGAAGGTCAGAGCCCATACCATGAATACAACTTGGATGTTTCCCCTTAACACATCCTCTGACACAAGGCGCCCCAGAAGCTCATCTCCCAATCTTCTTTCCACAATACGTCTCTGGGAGAGAAAAGTTGTCTATTTCCCACAACGTTAATCTCTCTACTTGCCCACTCTCAGGAAACTGTTGGTTACTTGTAAACTTCAGTGCTCCACTGTGTAGACCTCTTTAAAGATCAATTATTACAATATTACCCAAAAAACCAACCTACTATAAACTCCACCCTAAATTAAACCAAACTGTCCTCTAGAGAGGCCTGTCCTCACCCTGCATTATACTGTCCTCCTTTCTCAATTGCTTTTTCCCAAATTGCACTTTAATGTCATGCCATCAACCTGTAGTAAGGGACATTATAGGAAAGAGTCCTCTAGAGAGCTTGTCACGGTGTAGACTATAAACAAGGAGTATAGGATGCTGTGGTTAAACAGCTGCCTTCAAGGAGGACCCAGGGGAAGAATGTCTCTCTGCTCCCTTTATCAGGGATAGACGTGACTTCCCTGAGAAGCTTGTTTTTATCACCTCGTAGACTCTAAATTTTTTAATTGATTAGTTTCCATCTTTCTGTAGGTTCCTAGAAAGCTTAAGACCTAATCTCAAAGAAGTAACCTGGTCCTCATCAGAGCTTTTATTTTGTATACTACTCTCACTGTTACTGGTGGCTCCATCTTGGTTTCCTATCTTTATTTTCTCTGTCTCATTTTTCTTACTTATTCTGAATGTAATTTATCTTGCTATATTGAAGGAATCTTTGCAAATCACTCTATATCCTTTTTGGAACAAAGTGAATTATCATTTAATTAATATTCTGAAACTAATCACAGCACAGATTCCAGAGGGACTCCATGATTCCCATATTTGAAGGTGCCAGAATTTGTACCCACATATCACTGGCTCTCCTAGCCCATAATGCCTGCTGAACTGCAAGTCACCCCTAGTAACTGGCCCACACCCCCAGTGCTCATCTGAAAGTAACAGGAGACAATACACTAAAGAACATCACTGTGAAACCCTGCCAGTCTCAAAGGCCAGTGAGTGTTCAGAGAACACATGCAAAAACTACTTAGGCAGCATCTTCAACCCCAGGCCAGGCATGCTAACTTGAGGAAAATAACAGCTGCCTCCTGTAACTGCCACTTCTGTAGTGCCAACGAAGGATTTAGGGCGCTGAGTCTCTAAGCCAAAGCCGTTGCCTCTCATCTATCCAGTTCAGCAGTAGCTTACAAATTCATATCGAGCACACACAAAAATAAGAAGTCTATGAAATCTCTACAAACTCTATATAAATAATCAGCCAGCTACAGCCAGTGGCCTCACAGAGCCCAGCCTTGCCACCGGAGAGCGAGGCTCCTCCAGAGCCCTTCACAGATTTGCTCTGCTGCTGGGTTTGGAGGAAGCATGGTTTCTCTTACTGCTCCAAAACAGTCACCGAGGCAAGAGTCTCAATCTTATCTCAAATGTAGGGCAAACTACACCCATCTCTCCCCACAATGCCCAATTAATTCCTAATGCTTGATGACCTCCATTCTCAGGACGTCCTACTTCTGTTCTCTACCTTTTCCTCAAAATACTTGTTCATGGTTCCATTCTATTCTCCGCTCCTGTCTCCCTGTTTCCTCTTGCCTCTCAAACACACTGGATTTTCAATTTTTATAATTCTTTGTTTAGCTGATCTTGCTATCTAAAACATACTATTTCCTTTTACATACTGGTATTTATAAAATACCCTTATCTTAAGAAACAAAAATCTATCTAAAGTTATATTTTACACAGCCTTTGCACAAAGTCTCTACTATAATACAAATCACTGAGAATGGGAAGTGGGAATCCAAGATGACAATGAGAGTCATACCCTTACAATCCAGAAGGAAAAATCTGCATCTTCCAAGCCAGTTTCTCAACCACAGCACTACTGATAATTCTTTGTTGTGGGGTGCTGCTGTCCTGTGCATTATAGGATGTTTAACAACATCTCCGGTCTCTACCCACTAGATACCCATAGCAACCCCAGAGCTGCAACAATCAAAAATGTCTCCAGACATTGCCAAATATCTTCTCGGGAGCAAAATCACCCCTAGTCAAGAACCACCGGTCTAGACCTTTCTCCTGAGTTACACTATTAGAATGGTGTCTGTAGCAAACTTGGCAATCAATAATTGTTTGCTAGCTAACCAACCTCTGCATCCAACAGTCTTCTAAATATCTCTACCTCAATGTCTTGATTTGACAGCATCTCAAACTCAGTACAGCCCAAACCAAACTCCCTTGCATTCCTTAGTCTAGTTACAGTATTTACTAAGTAATCCATCAGAAACTAAGAGATTACACTGAACTCTTCCCTCCCTCCCATAACCTAAACACAATCTGTCAACAGGCCCTATTCTAACTTCTTCATTTCCTCTTAAAAACCACAATCACTTGTCATGGCCTTACTTCAAGCTCTCATGTCACCTGGCCTATTGCTTCTATGACATGTTTGTCCCATTTCAATCCATGGTCCACAATACTGCCAGAATAATAGTTATAAAACCTATTGTCACTGTCCTCCTTAAAAATCTCTCAAGGGCACTCCTCTGTCTATGGCAGTGTTTCCCAAACTCCATTCAGATATCATCTCCATTATTTTGTCATATTCCTACCACACAGAACGATGTATCCCTGTACTCATTCTCTTTGAATCTACTTTTCTTTCTAGTCACATTTTAAGCAATATCACAAAGCAGAGTATGATTTGTTTCCCTCTAAAATACAAAAACATTTCAAAGTGTTTGTCCATGTACCACCTAAAAGATAAAAATCCAAGTTTATCAGCCTAGTCTTCCATGATTTGGCCTCTGCCTGTCTTCCCACCACCACCTCCAGGCATACCAAACTACTTCAAGTTCCCTGAACCAGCCACATTCTTTCAGATTAAGCTATACCATCACACATGGTATTTATTCTCTTTGCACATTCTTGCCTTCCCGCTTTGTCGACCTGAACAAACTGCTCATCCTCTCATTTTTCCTCCTTTGTGAAACCATCTCTGGCTCCAGAGTTAGATGCTGCTTCTTCTATGTTCCCCAATATCCCAAGAGCCCTCTATTTTAGCACCTACCACACCATGCAATTTGTTTACCTTTCTAGCTCCCTTACTATATGGAGAGATCCTCAAAGGCAGAGAGAAGTATCGGACTCTTCTCTATCACCCACAGTGAACAGCACTTGACACAAGGAAACATTTAAAAAAATGTTTGTTGGGGCCAGCCCTGTGGCGTAGTGGTTAAATTCAGCATGCTCAGCTTCGGCAGCCCAGGTTCACAGGTTCAGATCCTAGGCACAGACCTACACCACTCGTCCGCCAGACTGTAGTGGTGACCTACATACAAAATAGAGGAAGACTGGCACAGATGTTAGCTCAGGGCTAATCTTCCTCAGCCCCCCAAAAAAAAAAAAAACGAGGGGCCAGCCCCATGGCTGAGTGGTTAAGTTTGCGCACTCTGCTTCGGTGGCCCAGGGTTTCGCTGGTTCAAATCCTGGGCGCAGACGTGGCACTGCTCATCAGGCCATGCTGAGGCAGCATCCCACATGCCACAACTAGAAGGACCCACAACTAAAAATATGCAACTATGTGCCGGGGGCATTTGGGGAGAAAAAGGGAAAAAAAGAATAAAAATTAAAAAGAAAGAAAGAAAGAGGAAGATTGGCAACAGATGTTAACTCAGGGCAAATCTTCCTCAGAACAAAAAAAGAAATGTTTGTTGTAAAGCAGTATACCCTTTGATTCAACAAACTTTAACTGCCTATCACATACAAGCAGTGTTCTAAGACTTTGGAGAATACAAAAATAAACAAGAGGGACTGGCCCCATGGCCCAGTGGTTGGGTTTGTGTGCTCCGCTTCAGTGACCCAGGGTTTCGCCAGTTCGGATCCTGGGCATGGACATGGCACCGCTCAACAAGCCATCCTGAGGCAGCATCCCACATAGCATAACCAGAAGGATCTACAACTAGAATATACAACTATGTACTGGGGGACTTTGGGAAGAAGAATATATTTTTTTTAATTATTAAAAAAATAAATAAATAGGGGCTGGCCCCGTGGCCGAGTGGTTAAGTTGGCGCACTCCGCTGCAGGCGGCCCAGTGTTTCGTTAGTTCAAATCCTGGGCGCGGACATGGCACTGCTCATCAGACCACGCTGAGGCAGCGTCTCACATGCCACAACTAGAAGGACCCACAACGAAGAATACACAATTATGTACCGGGGGGCTTTGGGGAGAAAAAGGAAAAAATAAAATCTTTAAAATAAATAAATAAATAAATAGGGGCCAGCCCCGTGGCCGAGTGGTTAAGCTCGTGCACTCTGCTTTGGCGGCCCAGGGTTTCACCAGTTCGAATCCTGGGCAGGGACACGGCACCGCTCATCAAGCCATGCTGAGGTGGCATCCCACATGCCACAACTAGAAGGACCCACAACTAAAAATACACAACTATGTACCAGGGGGCTTTGGGAGAAAAAGGAAAAAATAAAAAATTTTTTATATAATAATAATAAAAAATAAATAAATCAACAAGAGATGATCCTGCCCTCAAGAAGCTTACAGTCTAATGGTGGAGACAGACATATTTGTTATCATACAAGACAGAACAGTATACGCTAAGTGGTAAAATCGAGCAGAAAGTGCCAAGGGGCAAAGATCAACATAGAAAAGAAAGAAAGGGAATTTTTTTTGTTTTTAAAGATTTTTTTATTCTTTTCCTTTTTCTCCCCAAAGCCCCCAGGCACACAGTTGTATATTCTTACTTGTGGGTCCTTCTAGTTGTGGTATGTGGGACGTCGCCTCAGCGTGGCTCAATGAGCAGTGCCATGTCTGCGCCCAGGATTCAAACCTACAAAACCCTGGGCCGCCTGAAGTGGAGTACACGAACTTAACCACTTGGCCACAGGGCCAGCCCCTGAAAGGGAATTTTTAAGAGCAAATAAATTCAAGTATGTACTCTGAGTCCTTGTGGCAAAAATCACTTAAACCTCATCAAGTCCTGGCTCTGATATCTGTTCTGCCATCACAAAGACTGTGTAAATGATAGCATGAACATGAAGGCGCTCTGGCAACTCTAAGTACCTAGGCAAATTCTAATCATTGCTAATAATTCTGATTGCGAAATCCCACAGCCCTGTGTGGAGAAAGTGGCATCCAAGCTAGAGCTCACAAGGGACACAGATAGAGGAAGCATAAATGATAGTTATGGACATGAACTCTGGAGCCAGACTACCTAGGTTTGAATACCAGCTCTTCCACTTACTTAGCTGTATGACTTTGGAAAGTTAGTCAGCTACCTATCTATAAAATGGGGCAAATATTAGTACCCAACTCATAGAGTATTAAATGATTTAATGTGTGTGCTATGTAAGTATTAAAGAAGTAGATGAAAGAAACAGTCTGAGCAGAAGCAAAGAAGCAGGGAAGTACATGGCATGTTGTCAGAAAAGATCCATCCAATGTACTTAGAATGGAAGGCAAAAAGAAAGGTGACAAAGTGGAAGATGTACCTAAAAAAGCATGCTCTTTGCCATCCTAAAAAGGCTACTATATCAGAAAGAACTCTGCATAGAGAGGCCTTCAAACCTAATTCACTGATCAGCTGGACATCCTCAGGCAGATCATAAACTCTACAAAACTCACTTTCCCTGTTGGCAAAATGAGAAGGGTACAGAACTAGAAGAATCCCGATTCTCTCTCAGCTCTGAAATTCTAGGAAAGCGGCTGGGGAGTCAGAGGCACGCACTGTCCCATGCAACACCTATGGCCACATGTAGCTGTTGAGCACCTGAAATGTGGCTGTTCCAAACTGGGATGTGCCATAAATGTAAAATATACACCATATTTCATAGACTTAGTACTCAAAAAGGCATAATATCCATTAGTAAGCCAGGCATTATCAGAAAGGGTCTTGAAAACACTCCTCTGGCCCTATACAAAGCCATGGTGTGTCCCTAACTGCTGGACTATGTTCGGTTTTCCCTGCAGTACCCGAAGAAAGATACAGTACAAAGCAAAACAACTCAGGTAAACAAGATGATTGATAAGACAGGCAATAAGATGAGTGACAAGACTAACAGGCTTCAAATCCGTAAGGATAAAGACTACCATATATGATGAGAATCTACAAAATCAGATAGAAGCTGAGGAGGTGCGAAAGGCTGTTCACCAAATCTCAGAAAAAAGCAAGGGAGAATTCTTTGAAGCTTTAGGGAGGCAGTTCCGATGAGGTACGAGTCTGCAGAGCAGGCAGCCCTACACGAAAAACTCAGAGATAGCTCAGACTAAACATAAGTGAGTTCCAAAAAGACTACATTAACCATTAATCCGTAAGTGGTTACGATGGAATGACATAATTCCTTGTGTTGTATCTCTGAGACAGACATTAGTATTCTCCAAGACCTACCACCATAACTGTCTTGAGTAAGAAAACTGAACACCAATTCAGTATGCAACTTCTTTACTTACATGTCACCTTTAATAACTGCCCAAGAGATCAGGCAATCTCCAAATTACAGAACCCCTCTCCTGTCAAAAGTTTCAGTATTCGGTAAGCCTGCCTTTTATCATTCATTCTTCCACTTGGCCAGATACGGAATCTGTATTGTATCTTCTATGATCTGCTCAGAAATCTTCATTGTGGCTGAGAATCACATGAGCTCTTCTTAAAGAAAGGTTACGCTTTGGTCTCCTTGCACACATTTTATTCTTATTCCTTCCAAACAGTTATGTAGATTCGATTCAGTACCAGTGATCTGACCACTTCCAATTTAAATATAGAGAAATCATAATTAGATCTAGAACACCCTGCACATTTATTATTTTATTTAGTCCCTCCAACTTCTAGTCAATTTAAAACACAGGTGAATTTCAGTCTCCTACCAGAACAAACCTGTTTCATAATGACCGTTAAATAGCCCCAATGATTTCTTCTCTTCCTCTGACAGAATCTTTTATTTTGGCTTTCAACCCTCAGAAAAGGTGCTCCTGGAATACTTTCTTGGCCTGCCTAATTTTAGTCTGCACTTCATGCCAAGAAGTAGCAACAAAATTAAATTTCTTTAAATAAACCAGACGTGAGCAGCACAAGCAAATTAATTTGATAAAAACATTTCCAAGACAAAGAAGAAAACCTCCACTTACAGAGGAAAACTCAGCATTCTTTTTTTCCCATTAGTTGCCCAGAAGATTTAAAAAGAAAAGTTTATTAAGAAATAGATACACGCATTGACCATTCTTTTTCACCATTCACAAAAATAAACTCAAAATGGATCAAAGACCTAAAGATTAGACCTGAAACAATAAGTCTTGTAGAAGAGAATATAGGCAGTACACTCTTTGACATCAGTTTCAAAAGAATCTTTTCGGACACCATAACTCCTTAGACAAGGGAAACAACAGAAAGAATAAACAAATGGGACTTCAGACTAAAGAGCTCCTTCAAGGCAAGGGAAAACAGGATTGAAACAAAAAAAGAACCCACTAGTTAGGAAAAAATATTTTCAAGTTATTTATGCAACAAACGGTTAATCTCCATAATATATAAAGAACTCACACAGCTCAACAACAAAAAATCAAACAACCCGATCAAAAAATGGACAGGGGACATGAACAGACATTTCTCCAAAAAAGATATACAGATGGCCAATAGACACATGAAAAGATGCTCAGCATCACTAATCATCAGGGAAATGCAAATCAAAACTATACTAAGATATCCCTTACACCTGTTACAATGGCAAAAATATCCAAAACAAAAAGTGACAAATGTTGGAGAGGTTGTGGAGAAAAAGGAACCCTCATACCCTGTTGGTGGGAATGCAAACTGGTACAGCCACTATGGAAAACAGAAAGCAACCTAAGTGCCCATCAACTGATGACTGGATAAAGAAGACGTGGTATATATATACAACGGAATACTACTCGGCCATAAAAAAGGATAAAAGCATCCCATTCACAACAACATGGATGGAGGGTATTATGTTAAGTGAAATAAGCCAGATAGAGAAAGACGAACTCTGTATGACTCCACTCACAGGTGGAAGTTAAACACAGAGACAAAGAGAACTGATTGGTGGTTACCAGGGCAAAGGCGGGGTGGGGGAAGGGCACAAAGGGTGAAGTGGTGTACCTACAACATGACTAACAATAATGTACAACTGAAATTTCACAAGGTTGTAAACTACCATAATCTTAATAAAAAGTTAAAAAAAAAAGAAATAGATAGATGCTAAGTACAGTTCAATTGTGTTGCAAAGGAAAATGAAATGGTTTAATGACTATATTTCCTTAAGGTAGGAAGGAAATCTAATGTTTATCAAATTCAGAAGTCTAAAGTCCAACTGATTATCTTCCAAATCATTTCAATATTCAAATTCAAGTTAATATCAAGATACATTTTCATAATCAACATTTTACTCATTATAAACACAAAGCTTAAAACCACTTTACATATGTTACATAAAAGAAAATTTCACATCAATTCACTGACATGCAAAAACGAACTTCATTTACCAGATTAACAACGCTGCCAAAAAATGTCTGGTTAGTTTTCCATGAATTGAGTCCCAATGTGGGTTGTATCCTTGTTTCCTAAAAAAATACATAGCAGAAAGGAGCCACAAAACTAATGTCTGAAGGACTGGGATGAGCATGAAAGCTACATGTCTAATACTGGCTTTGCCCTCATTTTCATTAAATTATCCTACTAAAAAGGGGAAAACGCACAAGAACGGCTCCCCTATCATGCAGCACACATTATTAACATCTAAGTACAAGTAAGTTACATTCACAACAGCTCCTGTGGCCTTAAACATTTTGCATACTTGTTGACTGATGTTAAATATCAACTTCCTGCACCAAAAAAAGACAGCCAAAGAAAAAAACAGTAATATCTGAGTTAAGCGAAAGAATTCACAAAGATAAATCGCTTTCAACCCACAGCCTAAAAAAGAAAAAACTATCAACAGTTTACCCACTGACCAAATAGTAAATCAAAGTCAACTGAACGAATACAACAGACACTAGCACTAACTGCTCAACGCCGCTAGACACTAAGCACTGATTTGAACAAACGCAGAAAACACTTGTCAAAAAAGCAGTGAGCCAAAGATTTACATTCCTTTACTCTTACATTCATCCTTTACCCACACATACATTTACTGCCGTTTGCACTCGGCAGCAACAAGAAACAACTCTCCTTCTTTAGAAAACCAAGAAAACGAAATCTTGAGTTAAGAAGGGATGATGGGAGAACGACTTGAAGGACAGAAAAGTATTTGTATTTCTGGAGGGCCTACTCCTTTACCCACTTAAATCAGCTCAACAATGTACTCGAAAACGGGACTCATACCTGATTTAGCAGACGCAAACCAACACCCCTAAAAAGCAGTCGGGGAGTAGGACGCAAAGAGGGACGACTGAACGTCCTCACATCACTACCGAACCGCTCCGGCCCACCCTGGTCCCATTCCCCCCAAACCTACACACACTGGGGCCGCGTCCCGGGAGCCAGCGGCATCTCCTGTCAGACGCCAGCCACCCCGGCTCCTGTCACCGCCTCTAGAGGGATGACCCCATGCCGAGGGCACTGCCCGCTGGGGCTCGGCTCGGAGTCCGGGACTCTGGCTGTGGGGTTAGGGGAGAGGAGCCTTCTAAGCAAAGCTGTTAGGGCTTGGAGCCCTGGGGCAGCAGGAGACCAGGGGGGGCAAGGCTGGGGCAGAGGCCGCAGCATCCCTGGGGCTCCCCGCTCAGGAAACGGGGACAGTATTCGGGGGACCCGGGCTCCCCCGCTTTCCGCGCGACGCCGAGTCGCACCGGGTCGCCTCGCCCCGCGTTAGGCCCTCCGCCGGGACGGGACGGGATGCCGGCGGGGGTCCCGCGGAGGGAGGAAGGGCGAGCCGGCGGGCACCCCGCTGCCGGAAGGGGCGAGCCCCGCAAGCAGCGCTCCCGCCCCAGCCGGGCTCACCTTCAGGTCGTTCTCCGGCAGGTACTTGCACAGCCGCGCGATCTCCACATACTTGTCCAAGTCTAGGGGCGCCATTTTAGAAATAACACGCCCCGACGGCGGCGGCGACGGCGGCTGTACCAGCGGCGGCAGCGGCGAAGGCCGAAGCCGGAACTCTTCCTACGTCACGTCCGGCCCGTGAGAGGCATCTGCGCAGCGGCGTAAAGCTTGACCGGATTCTCCCCGCTGCCTCGGCACGCCCCACACCTTCTCCCGCTGAACCCAGGCCGCAGGCTCCTGGAGGCCCTTTCGGTGCAAACCCTGTTACCTGCTGGGACCCGTAGTTGTCTGCCGCGGGGAGTGCTGGGATTTGTAGTTTTTAGTAGTGGCCAGGTACTCCTCTTTTCCTCTCCCTTCCTTCCTCCAGATTTTCACCTCTGGGGACCCAGCGAGGCTTTTCCGATGCAAAACGGCGAAGTAGTTGACCCTAGCCATTCCCTGGTTTCTCACTCTGACCCTATTAAGCATTGTCTCACCAGAACACCTTCAGTTAAAAATTGGGTAAACCTAACCTAGCCATAGTAACCTGTCTGCACCTTAGCAAGGCTCTGTGAAAACCTTGCCTAAACCTGTGGCAGAGATGTCAGACTACCAGTCTTCTAGTCTGGAAGGAAGGAAAACAAATATTAAAGCATTTCCTATGCTAAATGCTATACAACTGCTGTCTTTTCGTTTAATCCTCATAACGACTGATAGGAAAGCAAGCCTCAGAGAGGTGCAGTAACTTGCCCCAAATCTCACAGGGAATAGGCAGAGGAGCTGAGATTGGGATATCTGGTCTGACTAGTTTAAGTATACTTCAGTGTGAGTCCCAGGAGGGCAGGGAGTTTTTTGTTGTACTCGCAGCTCCTAGAACAGGACCTGGCACTTAGTATATCTTCGACATTCATTCATTCAACAGCTATTTATTGAACAGACTATGTGCCAGGTACAGTTGTAGGCGCTTGGGATATTCAGCAAACAAAATAGACAAAGATCCCTATCCTCAACTCGTAGCTACATTCTAGTAGAGGAGACAGAACATAAACAATAAATATAATAAATAACTGTATAGCATATTAGTGATAAGTTCGAAGGGAAAGAAACCAGCAGGGTAAGGGAGGTGGGGTGATGCATTTCTAAGAACCAACAGAAACGTGAGGGAATTAGCCGTGCAGATACTTGAGGGAAATTATTGGGAACTGATGCAGAGGCCCTAAGATGGAAACACGTCTAGAATCTTTTGGGAAATGGCAAGATTAGTCTGGTTGAACAAGGTGAGAGGAATAAGAGAGATAAAAAAACATTGATTTTTACTTTTAATGCAATGGGAGTTATTGCAGGCTTTTGAGCAGAGGAGTAACATGACATAACTAGTTTTAAAAGGATAACCCTGGCTGCTGTATGAGACTGTAGGAAGAACGGTCGCATCTGAAAGACCAGTTAGGAGACTGTTATATAATCCAATAGTAGCAGGTACTCAATAAATATTTTTTGGGGCCGGCCCAGTGGCGCAGCAGTTAAGTGTGCATGTTCTGCTTCGGCAGCCCAGGGTTTGCCCGTTTGGATCCCGGGTGAGGACATGGCACTGCTTGGCAAGCCATGCTGTGGTAGGCATCCCACGTATAAAGTAGAGGAAGATGGGCATGGATGTGAGCTCAGGGCCAGTCTTCCTTAGCAAAAAAAAGAGGAGGATTTGCAGCAGATGGGCTAATCTTCCTCAAAAATAAATAAATAAATAAATAAATAAATATTTTTTGTTCAAGTGACCCTAGACTGGATCCTCTTGCTCTAAAGTGTATTTTGGGGATATTTGGCTAAACTTTAATGAGGACTCTAGGTGAAGTTCTTTGTATCATTCTTGCAGTTGTCTTGTAAGTATGAAATTGTTTCAAAATAAAATGTAATTTGTAAATGTTTGCTGCAGAATGAATGGTGCCCACTAGCATACATTTCTTCATTTGGTCAACAAATAGTTATATAGTACCTATGTTATGAATGAGACAGACGTGATCCCTGGCCCCATTGGGCTTACAGTCTGAAAAGGAGACAAATAATGAACATATAAATGAGCAAACCACGAATTTCAAAGTGTAATTAGTACTATAAAGGGAAAAAAGGCATACTGTGAGTAAGAAAAATGCAGCGGAAGAGGCCTACTTTAGGTTGGCAATGTAGTGGAGGAAAAGTGTGCGGTCTAGCACCAGAAGGCCAGAGTTCAAGTCCAGGCTCTAATACTCACCGTGGGACTTTGGCAAAGTTATTTATCCTCTCTGTGTTCCAGTTTCTCAGCATCTATATGGAAATAATAAAAGTGCCTACCTCATATGGAGATGATAATAATACTTATCGGTTTGTACTGAGATTTAATGGAGTTAATATATGGAAAGGGTTTAAAACAATCTTATGTGCAGAGTGAGTGTCATGTAAGTGTTAGCTCTGAGTATTGCGTGGGCAGGAAAGGCCTTTCTGAAGAGGTAAAATTTAAGACTTTTGGGGAAAAAAAGTAAAGGGATAATATGCTCAGAGTTTCTTAGAGAAAAATATCCAAATCAGGAAAAGATGCCACTGTTGTTTGACTTTTTTTTTCTTTTCTGCTTTTTCTCCCGAAATCCCCCCAGTTCATAGTTTTATATTTTAGTTGCAGGTCTTTCTAGTTGTGGCATGTGGGACGCCACATCAGCTTGGCTTGACAAGGGGTGCCATGTCCTCACCCAGGATCTGAACCGGCAAAGCCCGGGGCCCCCAAAGTGGAACGCACAAACTTAACCACTCAGCCATGGGGCCAGCCCCTTTTCTTTTTCGACCTTTTTTTTTTAAACTGTCCTCTTTGGAAAGTTAGCAATTCACTTTTCGTCTCGGAACCTCAGTAATTGGAAATGACTCCTAGTCAAGATGCCTTCTCAGAATCGGGAAGAAAGAGAAATAGGAAGATGGATATGAGTATTCTTTATAAACTGTAAAGTGCTTAAAAGGAAGGTGTCACCAGCGTCATTGCTTCCCTTGCTGATAAGTCAGTGAACAGGTAGGTAATGAAAGTGGATGGTGTCCCCTTCCAGTGAATACATGGCACTCGTCACATTGCCAAACTGTCTGGCAGTAAGCTCCCTGCTCCTTCACTGAACCACAGTCTTGACATCCACAGCAGAGAGAAAGGAGGGAAGCATCCCTCAGCGTGTTGGGCAAGTTCTTGGGAGAGGTGATAGACACACTGGGTAGTTTGGGATGGAGACCGTGTACAGAGCTTGCTGACTGGAAATATTCTTAGTTTTCCTTGCACAAAGCAGGAGATCCGGGCTCCTGGTTCTGCCATTTATGTGGGTTAGTCACTTTAACTTCCCTGGACCTTGATTTCCATTTTAAAAAGACATCTCAAAACTTCCTTCCAGCACTTTCTGAAATGTAATTTTTAGTCCAACAGCATAGGTCCCACGATGAAAACTGGTTGCTACTTTTCCCACAAACCTCTTCCAAATTTTCTTGTTTATGTGCAACTCAAGCATGGCATCTTGAAATGGATCTAGCCAAGAGACACAAGGGCTGTCAGAGCATTCTGCAGCTCTGAGCAGAAATCTCCATCTAGATGTACACGGACATATGGCAGAGCCAATCCGGCCTTGGTGTTCTTTCCTGAAGGAGAGCAGAATGGCTGACTACTCTCTAAACTCCCCTTTGGCAGTTTTTGGGGATTTTTCTGTTACTATGGGAACTCACAAAGACTTCAGGGGTTTGAAATAAGATTTGAGCAGTGAGAAGAGCTGCAGACCTCGAATTCTATTTTGTCAATAAATTTTCACTATAGTTTCAAGCAGCTAAAAGATTCCCCAAATTGGCCTTTCACTTGTACTATCAAATGCTCTCAACAGCCCCGTGAGGTAGGTATTATTATTCCCATTCTAGAGATGAGGAAACTAGGGCTCAGAGAGGGTAATTAACATGCTAAATGTCAAGGTTAGTGCTGGAGCCTGGATTTGAACAAGAATATGTGTGACTGCTTCCCAGTCTGCTCTGGACTCCAGGAGCTCCCGTGATTTCCTTCCTTAGTGGTTTCTTATATCCTAGGACACAACGACTGGCCTCAGCCCTCCTAAGTGATTATGGGGTTCCCTGAAACATAGACATGGGTGAGACACCTCTGCATTTTCAGGACAGCCATGGGGAACCTATGGTTAGAAAAGAGACCAGAGAGAATGCATGTGAACGTGTCTAACTCAGGGCTGGTGTCTAGAGTTCATTTATAGCTAGGAATAGCATCACACTTTACGGAGGACCAGGTCTGCACCAGCTGCTGGGCACTGAGCACTTGATAGACACTAACTCACGTATTCTCCACCATCACCTTGTGACAAAAATCTCGTGAGCTCCATTTCACAGGCAGTGACACTGATGCCTAGAGAAAAGTGACTTCCTCCAGAATAGGTACTCATTGATGAACTTTTTATTTCTTGCACTTTTTACAAATGTTCCTAGTTATTTGTTTTCCTGGTTAATCTTTCTCTCGAGTTAGATGGTGAACTCCAGGAGGCCACGGGCCGTGTTCGTCTGGTTCAGCAAAGGGTCTGCCATAGTTACAAACGCTGATTAAGGAGTGAGTCAGCTATTTAAGGCGCCAAAGCTTGAACTGGCCTAAAGACTGCACAGAGAGATTTCACACCGAGGAAGGCACCCTTAACTCTTCCTTTCAGAAACTATTTCTAACAACCTCCAGAACTGAAAATATCCTAGCCCCTTTAGGACAGCCCACCTGCCGGAGTAATTCGGGTCCCACAAGAGGATGCCCAACCCCTGGCATTTCGCTTGCAAGTCGCTTCCAAGTAGCTCCGGCTTATTAACCCAGCCGAGGGGAGAGAGCCCGAGAGACGACCCGACCTGCCGGTTCCCGGGACATGCACAACCCAGCCGGCCCCCGGGCGCCCAGCGCGCCGCCCCTTCCAAGGCCGGCCCGGGGGACCCGAAGCAGGGGAGCGGTTGGCCGCCGCGCTCTTCCGGGGTCTCGGGGCGGGGCGAGGGCTCAAGCCCCGCCCCCATTAGGGGCGGAGCCAAGGCCCGGGACTGGCTCAAGCCACCGCAGGTAATGCGGCCTCCGGACCGAGGGTCTGACGCGATCCCGGTGGTGGGGGGCGGCCGTATCCTTTAGGGGGTGGGCCCGGGCGAGTGGAAAGCGCTGAGGGGGGCCTCCTCGGGCTCCGGCCGGGCTACTTGGACGGAAAGGAACCAGCCTGTTCTCACCCGACCCTGTCTCCTGGCTCTTATCGCTGCCACGCGGGGGTGGGACTGGGGGATGGGGCTGGTAGCGGCGGCTGCGGCAAGTCCCTGTCCATGGGAAGTTTACCCCACTGAGCTTTGGGCTTTGGGGACAGCCATCAGTGGCTGAAGCCTAAGGTTGAATTTATCATCTCTCAGAAATCCCATCCATTTTCTTACTTCCTTCTCTCATCTCTCACTTCTACTCTATCCCGGGCCCATTGGTAGGTTCTTTGAATGAGTCCGACAGGCCCAGCTCTCTTGGAATTTAGTCTAGTGGAATTTAGTCTGGAACCTAGTCTAGAGACTTTTAAATAGATAATTACATTTAAGATGATCCCTGAAATGATGGTGGCTGAAATAGATACCTTCAGAGGGAGAAGGACGTAACTTGAGGACGTGAGTGGAAAGCAGCAAATCAGGGAGTGTTTTACTGAGGAGGGGACATTTGAACTGGGTTTTCGAGGTTGATTAGGAGTTTTTTAGTTGACGAGAAGGGAAGGAACATTTCAGGTAGAGAAAGCAGCACAGGATGCAAGTTATGTAAGGGCCTGCCATGTTAAAGGAACAACGAGTATAGGAAGAACAGCTCAATATAGCAAGAAATTGTGGAGATGAGTTCCTGAAAAGAAAGTTGAGGCCAGAAGATCTTGAATGCCGTGCTGCGGCTAGGATTTATCCAAGAGTTCAGTATTTCTCAGCCTTTGAAAATATTTTATCTTTTGATAAACATAAACATCTTATGACCTCTGAAAATTTATTTTGGTATCATATGCCCCTTCCCACGAAAATCACATACACAAAACTTTAGCTAAAAAAACTTCTGTAATTGTGTTAAGAAAGTTGTGTTAGGGGCCGGCCCCATGGCCGAGTGGTTAAGTTTGCGCCCTCCGCTTTGGCGGCCCAGGGTTTCGCTGGTTCGAATGCTGGCTGCGGATATGTCACCGCTTGTCAGGCCATGCTGAGGCGACATCCCACATGCCACAACTGGAAGCACCCACAACTAAAGATGTGCAGCTGTGTACCGGGGGGCTTCGGGGAGAAAAGGAAAAATAAAATCTTTAGAGGAAAAAAAAAGTTGTGCTATGTTTGCCTCCCAAATATAAGTTTATGTCAAAAAGTTGATAAGGCCTATTCAAATTCATCAGTTCCTGGAAATTGATACATCAGCAGGAAAGGTTTTAAAGAAGGGAGTGACTTGATTTGTTCTGTGTTTCAGGTAGAAGATAATCGTGAATGTCTATAAACTGCCTTTCTTTCTCATGCATAGGACACCATGAAGCAGCTGCCAGTCTTGGAGCCTGGAGACAAGCCCAGGAAAGCAACATGGTCTGTAAGGAAGGATTCAGACAGAGAAAAACATGAGTTTTTGTTTCATTTATAAGTAGTTTACTAACATATTTGATCATCAATGAAAAAGAGTAGAGATGAGACTGTCTGCAGTTTCTGGTAATTAGACTCAAACTGTCTGAGAAGGTCTTCAGAGGAAAGATAGTGGGACAATAATGATCACAGAGCAGATGTTGATTTTATTAAAATCCATTTACCAAGAAGAGGGAGGCACTGACCATCTGGCGTCCTCAGCTCCAACAGTGTGTCTTCCCCCAAGCCCTGACTCATTTCTAAGATTTTCAGGGAATTGGATTTGAATTAATCTGGCTTCACTGTTTCTTGGCTGCTTGCTCAACCAACCCTTCATTCAGCAGCTAGCACCGACCCGACAGGGGCAGCTGCTGTGTAGGTGCTGAAGGTACAAAGGTGAATAGTCTCAGTGCTCAGTGTAATGGGGGCTGCACACTAAGCAGGTGATGGTGATGAAGTGTGATCGGTGCTGAAGCAGGGCTCACGAAAGACTTAGAGAAGACACTCTGCTTCTGCAGGACCTCGGAGGAGAGTCTCTGATCTGGCTTCCCTGCATCCACTCTTGCTGTCTACCTAACATAAATTGATCATCGCGTTCCCTGGTTTAAAACCTTTTGTGCCCCTCCATTGGTCTTAGGATAAAAACCAGAGTCCTTAAAACGACCCACTGAGCCTTGCATGATCTGTCCTTGATTGTCTTTCTAACCTCAAATCCCCTTATTCATCCTTTGTTCTCTTTCTCTTCCTTGCGTGCCTTGCACTGCCCCTCTCAGGAACTGTATGTGCTGGCCCATCTACCTGATCACTCTTGCCATCTTTTGTCCCTCTCTTTGCCCAGCTAACTTCTACTCATACTTCAGATCTCAGTTCAAATGGAAGCTTTCTCTGTCTATCCTTCCTCTCCCACCTCTCCTTACAGGGTTAGGTTCCCCTATGACATGTTCTCATATTATAAAGTTTGTATATATTCTGTACTCCTTTATCACGCAATTGAAATGAAATAGATATTTGTGAAATTATCAATTTCGTGTTTGTCTTCCCAACTAGTCTGTCAGGGCTGTGAAGGCAGGGCCTTTTTTTGTCTTATTCCCCATGTATCTGGATGGCTCTGTGCTCTTGGGGAAGTTATATAGCCTTTCTAAGCCTTGGGTCCTCAGTTATAAGACTCAAAAGATAATAGTACTGTCCTCAAAGGGGTTTTATGCAGATTAAGTGAAACCAGGGTTGTAATGAAGTTACCAGTGTGCATAGTACATTGTTAGTAATTATTCAGGGGTGATGGGATATGTGAGTCTGGACATCAGAAGAGGGATTTGGAAAAGGAATAGAGATTTGGAAATCACTAATGAGTATTTCGATGGGTGGTCATTGAAGCCATCAGTACAGGTAAAACTGATCAGGTAAGCAGCTGTAGACTGAGGAGAAGAGAAGAGAATCCAAGGATACTGAGGGTTAGGAGAAGGCTAGTGGGAAAGGAGTTAGGGAAGGAAATGGAAAGAGCAGCCAGAAGGTGGGCAGAGAACCAAAAGGGAGGAATGTGGGGAAGCCAGATGAAAAAGGTACAAGGAGGAGGGAGGAGTCAGGAACATGAAATGCCAGAGAGGTCAAATAAGACAGGGCCTGAAAAACAGCCACGGAGTTTTCTTTTCTAATCAGGAAGCTTGAAGTGTTTTCTCAGTCAGCATTCAGAATAACTTTAGAGAGTGGAATGAATGGATCTTGTATTCGATTTTTCAAAGTCCTAGCTTTGGCTTCTATCAGGTCGAGCTTGGTGAGTGATCTGGAAAAGCTCTTAAAATCAATCAATTCTAGAACATTACTTGTCAGAGGGAAGCATCAGTGGCTAGGGCAAGAGCGTTGGGGCTGTAGGTTCCTACGTGATTGCACATAAAGCTCTAGCCGCCATTCACTGAGTCCTTCCCTGCCCTGTTACGAGACTTCATCTCATTCGTTACAGGGAAGAGCTATTGCTGTCCCCATTTTACAACCGAGGAAGCTAAGGTTCAGGAAGGTTAAATGACTTCCAGGAGATCACACATCTAGAAAGCCCCTGAACTGGAACTTGAACCTGGTCTGTCTGAATTCACCAACCGTGCTCATAACTGCTATCCTGTGCCAGGATGCACCATCGAACATTTCTGGGTGTCCCCATCTACCAAATGGGGACAGTTACTAGCCCAGTGCATCCCCATGAGGTTAATGTGAGATGAAAGTAGTGACCAAGTTGAAAAATCAAAGGTTATGTGCAAACGGAAGGTACTGTTACTAATCAGGGAAATGGTGCTTTACTGGATACAATTTAAAGTGTCTGTGTATGTATAAGACCATTTTGGTGACTCTTTTATGAAGAATGGGAAGAACACGCCACTGCATTTATTCTCTGCTTAAGCCTCCTGAATACATCCTCTCTTTGGCAGGTACACCTTGACCCCCCGTGGAGACAGCCCCTGTGCTCGGGTTGGCCACAGCTGCTCATATTTACCTCCAGTTGGAGACGCCAAGAGAGGGAAGCTCTTCATTGTTGGAGGAGCAGATCCAAACAGAAGCTTCTCTGATGTGCACACCATGGATCTGGGTAAGGCCAGCAGCTGCAGAGCATGTGCCCTGCGGCCAGACCAGGGCTTTGTGTGGCTGGCCATGACCAGAGCATTCCTAAGAACACCAGCTCAGACAAGACAACAGGGTTTTCCTCTGAGAACATGAACCTCACTGAGAGGTCCCTAAGGTCTCAGCAGACCCCTGGAACACACCCACCCAACAAATACCCCTCAGTTTTAGGGGAACCAATACCTCTCAGTTTTGGGAGAAAGAGTTTATATGGAGCCGTGGATATCCAGCCATTCATTCATCAAATATTTCCTCCGGAGACATTGATGACTACTTCCTCTTCCATCCACATATCCAGTTATTCACCAAATCCTAATAGCTCTATTATCATCCACGTCTGTCCATTTCCACTACTTCTACTGTAATCCAAGCATTGTTGTCTCTCAACTAGATTTTACAACAGCCTCCTCTCTGGGGCCCTGCTTCCAAGTTTACCCCCCGTACAGTGCATTTTTCAGACCCAGGCAGAGAGTATTGTCTAAAATACAAACGTGACCATGCCACTTCTGCACTTCAAGCCTTTCCCAACTTCATTTCTTGGCTCTCCCAAGCCCAGGTTTGCCACACTGAGTATCCTTCAGTTCCTGAACACATCTTGAACTCTGGTCTCTAAGCTTTGGCACATATTGTTCCCTCTACTTGGAAGGCTCTTCCCTTTCCTTATCTTCTAGGTTTCAGGTTCCAGATTAAATGTCACTTCCATCAGGAAGCTCTCCCTGGTGATTCTGAACTGGTTCAGGCACTACCACTGTAAAGGAGAAGCTTCCGTTTTCCTTCTCTGCTCCTGTGTCTCGTCTCAACACTAGTCTCACTACTTCACTTCTGGCCACCGAACGTGTGAGGGTTTTTTCCCACACCAAGCAATTCTGCAGCACCAGCTGGGTGTCCTATGACTCAGTTCACTTCTGACAAGATCTCCCTGTCGTCGGGATCACATCCCGCAAGTTAAGGGCCCAGTCCCACAAACCCCCCATCCCACTTCAGACACCAGTCACAAGTCAAGGCTGTTACCTGTGCTTCTGACTGACCAACTATAAATTGGAGGTTCCCATGACCCCCTCCTCAAGTTCCATTAATTTGCTAGAGTGGCTCACAGAACTCAGGAAAACAGTTTACTTACTAGATCATCCATTTATTATAAAAAAATGTAACTCAGGAAAAGCCAGATAGAAGAGATGCATAGGGCGTCCAGGCCCTCTCCCAGGTGCACCATGCTCCCTGCACCTCCATGTGTACACCAGCCTGGAAGCTCTTCAAACCCCTGCTTTTGAGTTTTTATTTAGGTTTCTTTACGTACGCATAATTGATGAAATCATTAGCCATTGGTGATTGATTCAACCTCCAGCCCTCAAATATTGTGGTTGGTTCCCCTGGAAACTAGCCCTTATCCTTAGGGGCTTTCCAAAAGTCACTTCATTAACATAAACTCAGGTGTGGTTGACAGGGGCTTGTTACAAAAGACATCTTTAACGATCCTATTACTTAAGAAATTCCAAGGGTTTTATTAGGAGCTCTGTGCCTGGAACTGATGAAGATCAAATATATATTTCTTAATATCAATCAGAATGTCACATCCACGCTCTGTACTTCCATAGTGTCCTGCACTTTCGCATCCTTTTCCCCCTTCACAGCCTTTATCACATGTGATTATTTCTTGTCTGTCTTCCTCACAAGAGTATAAACTTCTTGGAAACAGGGAACATGGTTATATTGCTCATCATTGCATCCCCAGCCACTACCACAGTGCCTGGCACAGAATAGGTGCTTTATAAGTTTTTGGATGGATGAATGAATGAGTGGATGAGCCAACAGTGACTGCTATGTACTGTACACAATGGCAGAAGAAAACTGGTGACCCGCATATGTGTTTTCTTTGGTCCATGTAACTTTGCTGTTATTTTAAGCTAAGTTTCCCAACCAAATGTACAGGAGTCTACATGTAAAAATAGAAATGGTTCGGCTTCTTTTGATAATTTTGGAAAATCTGACATCAGTAGGCCTGTATGTCTCCATGGCAACAATTATTTGGAGCTGAGCTGCCCCCTGTTGGTGGGGTTCTCCTGCTCCAATTTGCCTCATTCCCTCCACTCCTATCTAGGCATTTGAATTTCTACACCCTGCAGTAGGAAATCAAAGGTAAGTTAAGTCTGTTCCAGCCCTCAAGAAGCTCACTGTCCAATTCAGTTACATCTTTGTTGTAACCTGTTACTACCTTTGTGACTCTGGCTAATGCATTTAAACCATCTGGACTTCCATGTCCTGTAAAATGGAGAGAACTTGCTTTCTTGGCAGATGTAATGATCTAACAAGATAATGCCTGTGAAGATCCTATGGAAGTGGCTTGCTAACTAAAATAAAGCATAGTTATGGGGCCAGCCCAGTGGTGCAGCGGTTAAGTTCACACGTTGCACTTCTCAGCGGCCTGGGGTTCACTGATTTGGATCCCGGGTGCGGACATGGCACTGCTTGGCAAGAGCCATGCTGTGGTAGGCGTCCCATGTATAAAGTAGAGGAAGATGGGCACAGATGTTAGCTCAGGGCCAGTCTTCCTCAGCAAAAAGAGGAGGATTGGCAGTAGTTAGCTCAGGGCTGATCTTCTTCTTCAAAAAAGAATAAGTTAGCTATTATTATTCTGTGAACTTGTTTTAGCCAGAAATCATTTAGTTACAGGTAACAGAAACTCTCTTAAACCAGCGAAAAAATGAGGACCCCCAGAGCAGGAAATACAGCCTAGCCTCAGGAGAGAGTGGAAGCAGGAATTGGAAGGCTGTCAAAAAACCATCTACTTCCTCTCTCACTTTCTCTGGGAAGATCTGCTTCTTTATGTCGATGTTTCGTTCTTCTCGTCTCCATACTTTGGCTTTCTCTGCTTCTCCACACGTGGTAGAAGACGGTGGCTCAAATCCAGAAATCTGTTTGAATTCCAGGTTTTTGGGAGGGAGGATCTGATGGGCCCATTTTGGGTCAAGCAGCTACCTTTGACCCCATCAGCCAAGGCCTGAAAGTGAAGGTGTTGTAGTACAAACAAGTCTTCTGGGATCTGCCCCTGGGGTTGGGAGAGTGGGGACAGCTTCCGTAGAAGAGTGTTTATGGATTAGGCGGAGGCCCCCAGGGTGCCTTGTCTAGAACTCTTCGGAGGTTGACCACATCCCCTTTGAGTGTTCTGACGGCTTTTGACCCTCTTCTCCTCACTACCCTGCCCCACGTTTGTCGATCAGTATAAGCAGTTGGCAGTAACCTTGGAACTGGGTGAAATGTTTTCTAGCAACACACCAGTGGGATTTAGCCACCTCGGAGGGCCTGTTGCCCCGCTACGAGCATGCCAGCTTCGTCCCCTCCTGCACACCTCACAGCATCTGGGTGTTTGGAGGCGCCGACCAGTCAGGAAATCGAAATTGCCTGCAAGTTCTGAATCCTGGTAAGTAGCCAAAGGTTATTTTATTTACTGAAATAAAAAAAATCCACTTCCAATTCCTGTACCCAAACCCATTTGGATTCTACTGAATAATCTAACTTTGCTGATGTTGTAGAAAATAGGACGTTTAACTTCTAGCAGAATCTGAAAATAACAGAATTGCATTTTATTTTCCTGGTAACATGTACAATTGTCAACTTCTTAAAAGCCAAAGCTGGAAGAGACTTCAGAGAACAGCTATGCCAAGTGGGCAGCCCAGGTCCACTGAGGGGAAGTGACTTTCCTAAAGTCACCAGGGAGTCAGTGACTGAGTCAGGCTAGAACCCAAGTCACCTAGATCAGGAGGTCTCAAATGAGGGCGATTGATGTCCCATAGGGGACATTTGGCCGTGTCTGAAAACATCTTTGGGTATCATAACTCAGAGCCAGCAGGTTGCTACTGACACCTAGTGGGTAGAGGCGGGAGACACTGCTGCACGTCCTGTAATGCACAGGACAGCCCCCCACGAGAAGAATTATCTGGTCTTAAAATGTCACTGGTGCCAAAGTTAAGAAACTCTGACCTAGATCCTCCTGGTATGTTTCTTTTAGCCAAAAAGTAGAAAGTTCCTGACTTTCTCACTGGCAGTTTTATCACAGAGAAGGCAGTTTGGAAACGTCACTACTGCGAGGATGTTGCTGAACCGCCTGTGGGAAGTGGACTTGTGTTTTTGTCAGTTAAAAAAGTTGTTTTGTTTTTCTCTTTTTAAGTATAATTTATATTTATTGTAAAATGTTTGAAAAGTGTAAATATGTGGACAAAAGCCATCCACAATCCTATGACAGTGAGGCTCTTAGAACATCTTGGTGCACTTCCTTTCTGTCTTTTCTCTGCGTTTTTATAAGCCTGAGATCATACATTTCACCATTCCACTATTCTACCTTTTTCCTTTTAATTTCGTAATTACTGCAGAAATGATTTCCTATTAACAATGCTTTGTTAACATCATTTTTAATGGCTGTGCCATTCTCCATTTTTTGATGATAACCATAATTTAGGTTGTTTTCAGATTTTTTGGATTATAAATGACAAAGTAGTGACCATCTTTGTTCAGAAGTCATTGACTATATTTCAAATTATTTTCTTAGAATTCATGCCCAGAAATAAAAAGACTAAGTAAAACAATGTGAATTTAAGGCTTTTGATACCTGCTACCCCATTGCTCTCCAGAAAGATTTTTCCAACTTAGCCTCTTTCCAGCTGTGCTTAATAATGCTTGTTTCACTCCTACTGGCATTGACTTTATCATTTTTAAACACTGCTGATTTGACAGGCAAAAAAACTTGTATCTAGTTGTTTAAATATGCATTTTGTTAAATACTAGTAACCTAAACTTTTTTCACATGACAGTCAACTCCTGCCCAGTTCCCTCTACCAACAATATATTTATTTGTGTAACAGTTGGTCTTCTCTGTCCCTTTGGGATAATAATACTTCCTACCTTGCTTGCTAAGTTTGGCAAGGATTTAAATTAACTCAATATCTGGCACATAATTAATGCTCAGTAATTGTTGTGGTTGATGTAGCTATGGTTTGGCAGATGGAACACTGGCGTCTATAAAATTCGTGCTTCATTCTAAAAAAACAGCTTCTACACACTTACTCAGGTGGTGAAATTTTATTCTCAAGTCATAAGAATGGAAAATACTTAGATCTTAGTGTTATTGAAACAGAATTTGAATCTCAACTAGCCACTTACTAGCCATGTCACCTTACCTGAATGACTTCATCCATCTCTGCTTCAGTCCCCTTACCTGTAAAACAGGGAAACTGATATTTATTTAGTACTTACTGTTTAGTAGGGACTATTATTAATGCCGCTGAAACTGTCTACATTCTTGTAATGGCCACACATCCTGGGAAATTTGGCACATCCAGTCTCTGGCATCTCGTAAGAGTTTAGCAGATGTTAGGCTTCTCTGAATGCGCACGGGGCAGAGCAGTCTGCAAAGTGCAAGAGGGTTCAGAGAGGTATTAGAAGGCCTCCAGAAACAAATTGGCCTCATTCTTAATTGCACTTGTGGTTTTTCAATCTTGGAGATTTGAATCTACCTAGGCGAATTCTAAATATCGCCCTCCCTACCCCTCCTTGACTTTGGTGGCATGAAATCCCTGGCTAGACCTATACGCTCCCCGGGAGATTGAGGTTTGAAAGGTGACCCTGCCCAGGCTCAGAGTCAAGGTCAGAGGCCCCTCAGTCTGTCTTAGGTGCCTGCTTTTTCTTTGGACCAGAAACCAGGACCTGGACCATGCCAGAGATGACCAGCCCCCCACCATCCCCAAGGACGTTCCACACATCAGCAGCAGCCATTGGAAACCAGCTGTATGTGTTTGGCGGCGGAGAGAGAGGCGCCCAGCCTGTGCAGGATGTGGAGCTGCACGTGTTTGACGCAAGTATGTAATGGCGGGCACCTCGGGGCTGCCGCTTACCTGGTCAGGGCCACCCTGGCCTGCGGCTTACCTGATGTAGGAAGCAGAGGTTTGAAAATGACACGCTGGCTGAGTGTCTTGCTTCTAGATGTCTTCAGTATATCCCTTGGCTGATATCTTCTTCCCACAGCAAAATTGCATTCAAAAAGGTATAAATGATAATTAAAAATTTTAAACAGTATAGTTTATAAAGTAAAAAAGTAAGTTTCCTGATTAGCCTTTCCTCCCCACTCCCCAGACAGAGGTAAACACTGTTAGCAGTTCCTGATGTCTCCTTCCAGACTTTCCTGTGCATTTATAATCCTATGTACATGTGTATATGAACATATATGAATTTATATGAATTTTGAAATTATATCAAAACTTAAAAACACACACATAGAATCAAATTATAAATACGGTTCTGCAGCTTACTTTTACAGGGGTAAGGGTACATCTTAGTAGTTAATAGCATGAACTTTGAGGCCACACAAACTGGACTCAGGACCAGATCTGACATATACTTTCTGTATTACTTTAGACTAGTTACTTAATCTCTCTAGGCCTTAGTTTGTTGATCTGTAAGATAGAGATAGTAATAGTGCCTACCACAGAGTTGGAAAGATTAAATGAGATAACGTGATATAGTGCATAGCACGGTACCTGGCACATAGGAAGCACCTAATGAATATTAACTATATTATTATCATTTATTCAAAATCAGACTTCTGATAGTGAACACGATGCAGTCTATACAGAAGCTGAAATGTAATGATGTACACCTGAAATTTACACAAGGTTGTAAACCAATGTGACCTCAATAAAAATAAACAAATACAGAATCTCAGGTCTCACCACAGATCAACTGAATAGAAACTGAATTTTAACAAGATCCCCAAGTGATTTGTATACACATGAAAGCTTGAGAAGCACAATCAAGTATGAAATTGAGAAAACTAATAATCTGAATAAATACATACAACACCCGGAGGTTTTTAAAAAATTATTTTATTGAGGTCTCTTTGGTTTATAGCATTGTGTAAATTTCAGGTGTACATTATTATACTTCAGCTTCTATATAGACTGCATTGTGTTCACCACCAATAGTCTAATTTCCGTCCATCACCACGCACATGTGCCCCTTTACCTTTTTTGCCACCCACATCCCCCCTGGTAACCACCGATCTGTTCTCCTTATCTATGTGTTTATCTTCCAACACTGTGGAGTTAAAAAAAAATCGATTTAATCACACATCGTGGATGTCTTTCTAAGTCAGTACCAATTTCCTTGCAAAGCACATCCTGTGAGTATCCCTTATTCAGTCAGTCATTTTCCTGCTGGTTGACTTTTTGCTAGCAGTGTTACAGTGAACATATACATTAATTTTTGTACGTGTTACAAACATTTATATGGAATAGATGCTGAGGAGTGGAATTACTGGGCCAAAATGGCATGGATATTTAAAATTTGAGACCTCTTGCCAAATTGTTGTCTAAGGAGCATTTATTTACATTTCTTCCTCTTACTAGTGGGCATTTATGAATAACCCTTCACAAGCATAATGTGACAAAAATAATTTTCCTGCGTGTTTTTCAGGAAAGATGCAGCCTTTTTTGAGAAAAATTATTAAAAAAATTTCAAACTTACAAAGTAAAATTGGAAGAATTAAGACACATCACAGTATGACTTTTCTCTTTCCAGAAAGAATGGGCTTTGTGATTCTTTTAAAGCAGTTTTTAAAATTTTAAATAATATTGGTTTTGAATATATAAAGCTCTAAGGAAGAAGAAAAAATATATATGTAGTGTATGTGTATATATTATATATATATATAAAAAACACTCTCATCCCAAAATTACTAACATCTGAGTGTACTTCCAGTCTTTTTTTTACATAGCAGAGATAATTCTATATGTAATATTTGTATCCTGTATTTTTCTTAAGCATTTCCCCTGTAATCCCAAAGTCTTTGACATTTAATGATGCATAGTAGTCTATAATGATTAGCAGTAACTCAACCATTTACCTGTTGCTGGACTTACCCTATTGCTAATTCTTCTATATTACAAACAAGGCTATGATGAACCTATTTGTGCATAAAACTTTTCAGATTATTTCAAACTGTATTTCTTGGAACACTGGGGGCTCCTTGAACAACTGCAGGTGTGCCACAAATGGTAATTCAAAAATAAATTGTTGGGCAGGCCTTTGTCTCAGATCATCTCTGCAGCACTCCTTTAAGACTTTTCTGCTGTGTTGAAATGATTAATTAATTTTCCAGAATTCTATACGTGTATAACTGTGACGATATGAAGGTGAAACACATCTCCTCTGTTAGGATCACAACCATATTGAGAACTGTCATATAATGAGTACTTTCTCTGCCTGTGCTTTATGTATATCATCTCATTTAATCCATATTTCAACCCTGAGAGGTAGATATTGTCCAGAATTGTCTTCCTCCCTATTTTATAGCTGTAGAAATGGAAGCTTAGAGGATTAACTGGGCAAGGCCACACAGTCATTTAGTGCAATGACCTGGTTTTAAAGCCAAATCCCATGTTCTAACCATTAGCCTATACTGCCACTTCAGGGAGCCTGGCTTTTCAAATAGCCTATTCTGCCCCTCCCCCAACACTTCCAGCAAATCACCTAAGAATGTTGTCTTGAAAAAAGAAGACTTTGCAGGCTTGTCACAGAAGAAGCAGACACATTGTTTTTAACTCCAGGGAAGTTCTAGATGGAAGCTTAAGGAAGGTCTGTTTTAATTCAAAGCAAGGAATGGTTTCCTAATACCCAGCAGAAGGGGCAGGCGTGTTAGGCGGTGAATTCTCCAGCCCTGGAAGTGTCCAAGGAGAGGCTGTACAGGCTATAGAGGGAGGGAGGCCTCTACTGGTTGGCAAGTTGGTGTCACCTTCTGCTTGGAGCAGCTCTGCTTGCTGGGAAGTGAGGCTCAAGCGTATTTCTCATGTTTGTCCCTCATAGCTTTGTCATATGATGTCACTGCATTTACTTTTCTAGACACTCTGACCTGGTCACAGCCAGAGACACTTGGAATACCTCCATCCCCCAGGCATGGTCATGTGATGGTGGCAGCAGGGACAAAGCTCTTCATTCATGGAGGCTTGGCAGGGGACAAATTCTATGATGATCTCCATTGCATTGATATAAGTAAGTAGGGTAGGGGGCATGGGGGCTTGTCTGCTTAAAATCAAATAAAATGTGCTTTGATAGAATATCGCCTTGCTCTTAGATGTGGGTAACTTGACCAGACAGCAGAAACTTCACTAAATTCTCTCAAATGTGGCCTGAATAATAATAATAATAAATAACGATAATAGCAATCATTTCCTGAGCATTTGCTGTGTACCCAGCCGTTATCTCTTATCCTTCCAACGACCCTGCTCTTTCATTAAAATTCATTATGGTTTGTGTTCCCTAACTGGATTTCTTTCAGGCATTAGCCATTAACCCCATGCCCATGAGGGGCACGGATAACTTCTGGGGTGTGTCTGGAGGTGGGCAGCCAGAACTGTCACGTTAAAAACACTGGTTAGAGGAAAGTTAGGGAGAACATAAGAATTGTCTTTAAGTGTCTGAAGGGCTGACATTTCTTGGGGAGCATGGACTCATTCTGGGTCATTCTTTCAACCTGTGAGCTCCTTTAGGGTGAGGACTTTGTCTCTTTTGTTCCCCAGTGTAATTTCCAGCACTTAGCACAGTGTGTGGCAGATGGCGGGTGATGAGTGCATATCTGTTCGTGAGTGGACGAGTGAACAAATGAACATGTTCCGAGTTGCTCCAGACTATAAGAGCTGGAACAGTGGGCAGAAGGCATAAGAACTGCAGTGCCGTGTCTCGGGCTACCCTGCCAAACAATGGGTTCTCTGGCTTGGTGACATCTGAGGCCAGGTGACACTGGCTGGGATTCCTGCATTGGCTAGGACATTTGGCTGGACTGAGCGAGTCTCCCTTCCAACTCTGAGATGCTGGACCCTGCCTTGAATTGACAGATGGAAAATATCTTCACAGAAGCATTCCGTGCAGGCAGTCAAATAGAGTTTTAATGCTTATTTTTAAAAAGAAAGTCCTTTTCTCTTGCGCTGAGGAACTACTTCCTGGCGACTTTTCTTCCTCCTTTCCTGCCCAGGTAGGTCTCTAACCCTAAAATCCGGTGATATCCTCATCTGGAAGAAGAAAGAAGGTAGGCGGAAGTAATAGCAATTTCATAGGGCTGTTATGAGAATTAGGTAAGCAAGATATTTAGTGTCTAGCCAGCACTCAGTGGCTTTCTAAGGAACTGTTGATATTTAAAACATGCACTCATGTGTACGTGTGCACCCATGCATGCGCGCGCACACACACACAGAAAATCACCTACTTCTGGGCTCCAAAATAATTAATGGTGGTGGTCACCAAAGATAATATCACATTCCTCAGTGTGCTCTGAAGCCCCCCTACATCAGAATCACCTGGGACGCGTGTTAAAACTCTAGATTACTGAACCCCCCCCTCCCTACCTGGACTACCCAAACAGAATGTCAAGCTCCTCCAAGTAATTTTTATGCATGCTAGACCTTGCTCTGTTTCCGAGCTGTTAGTGAATGATGTTCAGTGATTGGTTTGCGAACTCCAGGAGTCTGACAGATAAATTTGAAACCACATTCTAGACCATGTTGTACCCAAACTCTTTCTCTTGGCAGGTGACATGAAGTGGCAGAAGCTAAGTCCCACTGGGGCAGCTCCTACAGGCTGTGCTGCCCACTCAGGTGTGGCTGTGGGCAAGCACTTGTATATCTTCGGAGGGATGACTCCCACAGGAGCACTGGACACCATGTACCAATATGACATAGGTGAGCAGGTGTTCACTGTGGGTCTTTAAACAAATGCGACCGTTCTTTGAAAAGTATTGCAATGCTTTGGTTTTCCAATTTGGTCCCTCCACGTCTAAATCCAAAGGAGTGAAAATCAGACTTTTAGGGAATGACATCATCAAAGCAGTAACACTGCCATTAGGGTTTTTTTCTCTTTTATTTCCTGTTTCTGTTAGGGCTCAGGTGATGTAACAAATCACTGAGCATTTCTGGAAATTTCCTAACACAGAACCTTTTTTTTCCCCCTAACAGAAAAGCAGCACTGGACCTTGCTTAAATTTGATACTTTTCTACCCCCCGGACGATTGGACCATTCCATGTGTATTATTCCATGGCCAGTGATGTGTACTTCTGAGAAAGAAGATTCAAATTCTGTCCCTCTAAACTGTGATGCTGAGAAAGGGGAGTCCACTGACAAGAGAGTGACCCAAGGTGGTGACTCACACGAGGAAAGTCAGACCGACACACTGCTCTGCTTCGTGTTTGGTGGGATGAATACAGAAGGGGAAATCTATAATGACTGCATCGTGACCGTAGTTGACTAATAAAACCAACATCTTCCTGATTTTTAAATGTCAAATTACTTTCAGAAGAGTTTAATGAAACCTTAGCTGTTTTGTACCTCCAAAATATCTTCTGCACTGTATATCCCTCTTGCTCTTATTTACTTTGGTAGGTGAAGAAATGAACTGGATAGCCCAGTGCAAAGTCCTCTGTTATATAAAGCGTTTTACCAGCAATACAACCTAGGTAAGTGTGAGTGGTTGTTAAGAAAACTGATCACAAAAATGTTGTGGAATCATAATTGCTAGATAAGCTGTAGAAATCAGGGAGTGGACACTTACAGGCTGAAGTCTCTTTAATACTCAGCTGCTCCTCAGAAAGAGGTGCAGACTGTTGGCATTTGGTAGGGAGAGCCATTGGGGACAGGGATGAAGACTGGCCCTTGTCTTTTCCAACTACCCTTTAACCCCCACTGCACACAGCACCGCAGGTCATTTTTAACGTTTGTATTGAACTTGGCCTGAAGACCCTCTGTATTACACTCCAGGCCTGTCCAAATGCTTCTGGGGCAATGCAGCAGAGGTCCAGGCCTCAGAGTACATGCTGTCAGGTCCCAGTTCTGCCACGGTTAGCAAATTAACTTTTCAGCTGGCTTCCTATCTACAAAATAGCTATTCTTGGGCAGTACTGACTTTCGTGTTAGTGTGATCGATAAAAGGCAGGCTCTCTGGTGCTGGTGCTAATTACGCACCTAGACCATCCCTTTCCTCAGGAGGCCAATCCAATTAATCTTGAACCCTTCTTGACACAACTGACTGCCTTTGATTCCCAATTATTAGTAGGGCTTAATATAGTTTCAGGGTCACCATCCTAGATCCCACTCTAGTACCACTAATAAGGAATCTCGGAGGGGGCCAGCCCCATGGCCGAGTGGTTAAGTTCACGTGCTCCGCTTTGGCGGCCCAGGGTTTTGCTGGTTCGGATCCTGGGCGCGGACATGGCACTGCTCATCAAGCCATGCTGAGGCAGCGTCCCACATAGCACAACTAGAAAGACCCACAACTAAAAAATATACAACTATGTATGGGGGTGCTTTGGGGAGAAAAAGGAAAAATAAAATCTTTAAAAAGAAAAAAAGAAATCTCGGAGATGGAGATTTGACACAGCTAAGTTCAAAATATAATTTTACAGTCTGAAATTATGAATTGGATCCAAGCACATAAAGTCAACATCAATGATCTGTCACTTTATCAAGTCTTGAGAATCCAAACAGCTATAAAGCATCATTGAGTTAAAAAGCCATCAGAAAGACAGTTTTAGAAAGATAAGGGGATATAGGAAATTTCAAATATGTCTGAGAAAACTCCCCCCTTGGGCACTGTGAGACAGCCCTCCTAGGTAAGGGTATGGATGAGCCTCCCGCCCCTCTTCTTAAATTAGATTGAGGTTCGGCAAGTTCCCTGAAAGTATTAATAAAAATGTTTCCTTACCTCAAACCCCAAACACAGCCCCCCCAAGTGAGAATCTTGACTTTAAAAATAAATGATTGACCTAATTAGAAGTTTACCACGAAAATTAGACCAGTGTAAATAACAAACATTTATTGGTGTCACTTACGGTAGAAAAAAGTTCCTACACCAGATGCACATGACCCAATTGTTAAATAGAACATCTTCAAGGTGAACACACGCCCTAACCACATTTTTACCCACTTTTTAAGATAGCCAATTCCTCTTCTCCCCCCAACCCCGAGACATGTGAGCAACTGCTAATGAAAAGCAGTAAACAGCCACTTGGGCTATAGCATTTTCAACTCCACTCCAAGGTGAAGATTCCAATTACATTCGAGCCTTAAGTTCTCTCAATTTTCTCCTAACGAAAGTTCCTGAGTCCAGTATTTACAATATTACAGCACTAGCAGAACAGTGCCTACAACTCATCTTTGTCTGCTGCTTCCTCATCACCAGTTGGAGGAGGGCCTGCACTTCCATAGAGTTTGCTGATAATTGGCTGAACAATTTCTTCTAGTTCCTTCTTTTTAGCTTTGAAATCTTCAATGTCAGCATCCTGGTGACTTTCCAGCCATTCAATCTTTTCCTCTACGGCTTTTTCCATGGTCTCCTTATCTTCAGAGGAAAGTTTCCCTCCTAGCTTTTCTTTATCTCCAATCTGATTCTTTAGAGAGTAGGCATAGCTTTCTAGTTCGTTTCTAGTGTCAATGCGCTCTTTGAGCTTCTTGTCCTCCTCGGCAAACTTCTCAGCATCATTAACCATCCTTTCAATTTCTTCAGGTGTCAGGCGATTTTGGTCATTGGTAATTGTGATCTTATTTTTGTTGCCTGTACCTTTGTCTTCAGCTGTCACTCGAAGAATGCCATTCACATCTATCTCAAAGGTGACTTCAATCTGTGGGACCCCACGGGGAGCAGGAGGAATTCCAGTCAGATCAAAAGTTCCCAAAAGGTGATTGTCTTTCGTCAAGGGTCGTTCACCTAAAGTTACACAAAGAAAACCTTGTTAGTTGTTACTGACAAACATTAGTACATCTGAATCCCCACACTCTGTTAGAGCTGATAGTGGCAAAGGCACTTTTATCAGGCTAGAAGTGGGTCAGTAAATTGGTCTATAAGGAGCAACAAATTGGACTAACAGTGAGTTAAGTTACTAGCAACTCTTAATTGAATTTCATCTCCTTCCCAGCATTAAGAACCCTTTTCTTGTTCTTCTATTCTAGGAGCCAGCACGGAAGTTATTTTTAATGGGAACAGAGAGCTAGATAGCTAGATAAGAGGTGGATTTTAGTGCTGACTCTACCAAACCCAACACTTGTCAAATTAGGCACCCCCATATGAAAACAGCAGCTATTTCTTTCCCTAGTCATTTCAATAGAGCATATTAAGCAAGAAGTCATGCTCTTCAAAAACACACCGTGGTATTAACAAAAGTAAGCAATTACCTTCATAGACCTTGATTGTAACAGTTGGTTGATTATCAGAAGCTGTAGAAAAGATCTGAGACTTCTTGGTGGGCACCACAGTGTTCCTTGGAATCAGTTTGGTCATGACACCTCCCACGGTTTCAATACCAAGTGTCAGGGGACATACATCAAGTAGAACCAGATCACCTGCAAAGGCAAGTTAATCAAGGTAAGCTCTAATTCAAGACTGATAGGAGCACTACCAAGCAGTCTCCCCAAGAACAGTATAACTTGATCTTCTCCATCGTGCCACTTGGCAGGTTCTATGTAAAAGCATTTTAGAAGCATTTTAGAAGTATTTAGAAGGCCAACTAAATCTAGTTGGCCAAGGCTCTTGAGACTGCACCAGGTCTTGTCCTCACGATACCCTTTACTAGCTGTGTGACCTTACTGCTCATACTCTATTGCCTTTTAAAGCAACAGCTAATTACATTCTTCCCATCAAACTACTGAAGTTCTGTGGAAGATGACATTGACCTACCTGTGTCTTGATCACCAGAGAGGACACCAGCCTGGACAGCAGCACCATACGCTACAGCCTCATCTGGGTTTATGCCACGGGATGGCTCCTTGCCATTGAAGAACTCTTTCACTAGTTGCTGAATCTTTGGGATTCGGGTGGAGCCACCAACAAGAACAATTTCATCAATATCAGACTTCTTCAAGTCAGAATCTTCCAGCACCTTCTGGACAGGTTTCATGGTAGAACGGAACAGGTCCTAGAATAAGAGACATAATGACGCTGATGATGCCTGATATACCAGATATTGCCTGGTATCTAAATGCATTTTCCCAAACTCAAGAGTTTAACTAGATGTCATTAGCAAAGCAAAAAACAACATACCATGTTTAGCTCTTCAAATTTGGCCCGAGTCAGGGTCTCAGAGAAGTCTTCTCCTTCATAGAAAGATTCAATTTCAATTCTTGCTTGATGTTGAGAAGACAGGGCCCGTTTGGCCTTTTCTACCTCACGCCGGAGTTTCTGCACAGCTCTGTTGTCTTTCCGAACATCTTTGCCAGTCTTCTTTTTGTAGAGCTTGATGAAGTGTTCCATGACACGCTGGTCGAAGTCTTCTCCCCCCAGATGAGTATCTCCATTAGTGGCCACAACTTCGAAGACACCATTATCAATGGTGAGAAGAGACACATCGAAGGTTCCACCACCCAGGTCAAACACCAGGATGTTCTTCTCCCCTTCCCTCTTATCCAGGCCATAAGCAATAGCAGCTGCTGTACTGTTAGGAGAATGAGAAAGAAGAAGAAAAAAAGTTTAGTTAAGTTTACATTCCCATTTGGCTAACATGCCATAATTTTGAATGTAACACTTACGGCTCATTGATGATCCTCATAACATTCAATCCAGCAATAGTTCCAGCATCTTTGGTTGCCTGGCGTTGGGCATCATTGAAATAGGCTGGTACAGTAACAACTGCATGGGTAACCTAAAAGAACAACAAAAGGTAATTAAATGTATTTTATCACATGGTTTAACCCTTAAGTTACAGTCAAACCATCACTTTAGTTTCTAAACCAGTTTATTTGTAAGATGGGTAGGATATATATAATTTTATACCCATGGATTTGTAAGCATTCAGTGATGACAGATGAAAAGTCCCTAATATTTTGTTTGGCCTACAGTAAAGCAGGCAAGTAATTAAAACTGATATACATGGATGTCATTCAGATTTAAGTTAGCAAAATGATGAAGGCATCTATACAACACAATCATGAGAGTAGTAATAAAATGACTTAAAATTGTTCTAGAAATGCTTACCTTCTTTCCCAAATAAGCCTCAGCAGTTTCCTTCATTTTAGTGAGAACCATGGCAGAAATTTCTTCAGGAGCAAATGTCTTTGTTTGCCCACCTCCAATATCAACTTGAATGTATGGTTTTGTTTTCTTTTCAACCACCTATTTTAAAGAATGATTATTATTTTCAGACACAGAAGCAATGACATTTCAAACTTTAAGGAGGATTGTCTGAGACCCATTTCCTCCCCCATACTTGGTGTACTTTGGTCCCTTGGAGCTGCATATTGATCATAAATACTAAGGAATATGGATACCTTATAAAGACAAGTCTCTTCCGTTTTAATCAGTCTTTTAATCCTAAACTAATGTGGACAGAGTAATTACATGTGAAGTCTCTTTGCCAACTTCACTGGTTTAAGTTTGTAACATACTAAAATTATTAACTAAAAATTATTACATATCCCACGTCTGTATCCTTTTTTGTTGCTCAACAATGTTTTCCAGTAACTTCTGAAAGCTAAATACTTCCACCATCACCCCCCCCCGCCCCCCACTTTCTACCCGGGTGGAGAAAAACCCAGTCAAACCTTGAAAGGCAAGAACTTGATGTCCTGCTGCACAGACGGGTCGTTCCATGTGCGGCCGATGAGCCGCTTGGCGTCAAAGACCGTGTTCTCAGGGTTGGAGGTGAGCTGGTTCTTGGCTGCATCGCCGATCAGACGCTCCCCTTCAGGAGTGAAGGCCACATAAGACGGCGTGATGCGGTTGCCCTGATCGTTGGCAATGATCTCCACGCGGCCGTTCTTGAACACGCCGACGCTGGCGGAAAAACGAAACGGAAGGCATCAGCACCGCGATGCTCGCCGCAGCCCAGGAGGCCACGCCCCACTCTCCCCCTTCCACAAACACCGCTTACCAGGAGTAGGTGGTCCCCAGGTCGATGCCGACCACCGTGCCCACGTCCTCCTTCTTGTCCTCCTCCTCGGCCCGCGCCGCGCCGAGCAGCAGCAGCACCGCAGCCACCAGGGAGAGCTTCATCTTGCCGGCGCCGTCGGCCAGTCGGTCAGCAGGCAGGCAGCACGTCGCAGGCAATCCAGTCACAGGCCGCAGCACCGGAGCGCACCGAGGGTACCGACCTGAGGGCGACAGGGCCCGGGGTCACGAGGAGTAGCGGACACGGCGAAGGGCAGGTCAGGAAAGACAGGCCGCGACGCTTACCTCTCACACTCACGAAACGCCCAAATCGCTAGAACTGTGATGTCTCGGCCAGCGTCGACCGCGCCGTCGCCGACGCCGCTTATATACCCTCCCCCAGCCCCGTCGTGGAGGCCGCCGATTGGCGAAGACGATACTCGTTGGAGGTCGCTGATTGGCCCAGACCACCAAGCTGGCCGCCGCCGATTCGAAGCGGCCTCCTCCGCAACTGACGTCACCTCTACTCCTCCCGGGCGGACTCATTGGCTGCTGGTCGCGCCCAACAGCCACCAATGGGAGGCAACATCCGCCCCGTGCGCTGGCCCCATTGGTTCAGCAGCTGCCTGTCACTGGTGCGACCTCTCACCCCGAAGCCGTTTCCGCCGGGAACTGCTGAGGTCCCGCCTCCACGCTAGGCCCGGGGGAACTGGAGCCGGTCCGGCGCGCGTGATTCCCTTGAGGCGGTGGGATTTGGGTCCTTTGCTTCTCCTCTGCCTTCTTGCCCCACTTCTGTCCCTCATCTCGAAGCGGGAAGCGGCTCTTTCTCCTGCGGGCCTCCATCCTGTCCTAGGGAGGCGGGTCTCAGCGTAGATGCTGT